>NC_089586.1:6795139-6836581 GCF_019320115.1 Miscanthus floridulus
GAGTCCTAGTTAGACTAGGTCTTCTTCCTTCCTTGCGGGGTATCCTATGGGTCCCGCACTGACAAGCCCCTGAGCACTTCATGGTTGAGTTCTGGAAACCTCATCTTGTTCCTTCAAGTCTTGTTGAGCAGGAACAAGCGTTGTTCGAGTGCTTTCTTGATTGAAACCGTGTAGCGCTTCGTGAGATCTTTGCGTGGTGTATACCTTTTTGAAAAAAAGTACTCCCATATGGATGTAGCCCCCGAGCCTCTTGCTGTTTGGCACAAGGAGCTTGAGGGTCTTTTCTTGTAACCTTCCTGATTCTTCGTCGAAAGGCTCCCCGACTTCTTTGTTGAAAAAGGGCTCTGATTTAGCTGTGTTTGGGTTCTTTTTGTCTTGTGGCCCTGACATCGTCTGTCTTGAAGAAGCATTTTGAGTGGTGTGCACTTTTTTGGAGAAAAAAGTGCACTCACTGAGTGTAGCCCCTGAGCCTCTTGCTATTTGGAACAAAAAGTTGGAGGGTCTTGAATCTGAGTTATTTGATTGAACTGTATACCTCTCCTTTTGCAGCCCCTGAGCAAATATCCGGGTTGTTTTGTTCAGGAAGAACTCGGAAGCAGGGTTTTGGCATATTATCTAGTAGTCTGCTGTTGTCAGATATAGTTGTATGGTGGTGGTTGAGTGTGAATGCCTTTTGTTCATGGGTTGTACTGTGTCAGTATATTCTTCCGAATATGCCCGTCTTCGAGTACTGTTCCCTCTCGCCTGAGTCTTCCATTATTGAGTCCTGTCTTTTCACTGTGTCCTTTGTTAGGCTTATTTTGTTGGTACTCCTAGTCCATGTGCACCGCTCCTTTGATCTATAAATACCCTCCCGGAGTGCTTGCTCTCATCCATTGAACATTCTATTGAAACCTTTGTGATCACTAACATGGTAGTTTGTGAAGTAGAGCAGCCTCCGGGCATGTTTCGTAGTTCCTGTGTCTTGTCGTAGTTGGAGGAAATCTTGTGATAGGGATTAGAGGTAGGCTAATCCCGCGGCAGCAATGTACCAGGATGTACGTGGCGGTAGTTGGAGGAAGTCTTGTGATGTGGACTTCGTTCCTTCATCTGGCAGTTCTGGGTTGATCCTCGTCGCCTGTCTTGAGACTGTCCGGTGCAGATCAACACCATATCCAGCATCACATTGGTCTTGGGTAGATAGATGCCTGCCGGCCTTCTCTGCTCCATGTTGTCCTGCCGTGCTGTTGATTTCCGCCTTGGATGCACTGCGTCTGTCCTTTGAAGAAAACAATGTAGCCGATGGTGGTTTGTCCTTCCGAGTAGCAATTTGGGACACGTAGTCGTTCCAGAGCCCAGCCGTGTCCATGTTCTTCTTTGCTACTTTGCTTTTCGTGGTACCGAGTATGTTGGGTCTTG
This sequence comes from Miscanthus floridulus, assembly GCF_019320115.1. Classification (NCBI taxonomy): domain Eukaryota; kingdom Viridiplantae; phylum Streptophyta; class Magnoliopsida; order Poales; family Poaceae; genus Miscanthus; species Miscanthus floridulus. The sequence continues at coordinate 6,796,538 of NC_089586.1, forward strand.
TAAGATTTGTAATCTTCTATTTTTGAAGTCGCTTGTAATGGAGAGAATCTTGTCTTTTGAGTTGTTATTTACTTTTTTGCTGTAGTTCTGGTTGTTCATGATATTCCCGAGTTCTTTCCATAAGAACCGAGTTCTTATGTTCCTTGTGAAGTTGCCCTTCTTTTCTTCTTTGTTGACGGGTTGTTCTTGTAGTTATCTGATAACTCCGCAGTAGTGCTGGATGGATAAGTCTAAAATCTGCCTGTTGAATTGTACTGTTGTGTGGATTTGTGCCCTCCGTTATTTTAGCCGTGTCAGTAAATGGACCGTTGCGTTCTCACATGGTGCTTTAACGGGCCTGGTGGGCCATTTTAACGCTGTAAAATCTATTTAAAGACCCTTTATCTTCTTCTTCTTTACTGCCTTTCTCTTGCCTTCAAACCCTAGCTCTTAGTCATCCGCCATCGCCATTGCCGCCGCCGTCTTTAGCACCACTGTCTAGGCTTTCTTTTCCCCTAATTGCTTTTTGCCTCCGTTAGTACATGGGTAAGAAGAAAGCCGCAAGTAAGTCCCAGTCTTCTTTCATGGATGAGGAGTCATCACTCTCCGTGATCGAGAATCAGGAGTTTGTTACCATGAGGGCCGCCCAGAAATCTTGGCCAACTCCGACAACCACCGAAGAGCAGCTCCGCGAGCTTGTCAGCGATGGCTTAATCCAGAGCAAGGCTTTTGCTGAATGGAGAGTTCAGGCGAGCATCGGGTCCCTGCTCTAGGTCCTGGTGAGATCGTTCTTTTTGTCTCTTTCATTCGCGCTGGACTTTGCCTTCCCGCCTCTGCCTTTCTTCATCAATTTCTCAGCTATTTTGGGATTTGCTTGAACCATCTTGCTCCTAATGCAGTTCTTCACCTTTCTATCTTTGTTCATCTTTGCGAAGCTTTCCTTGGAATTCCCCCTTCTCTTTCTTTGTTTCGTTACTTCTTTCGCCTAAAACCCCAACCCCGCCGTGAAGAAACCAGTGTTCTTGGTGGTTGTGGGATTCAATTTCACCAGGGTCTTAAGAGCAAGATCTTTGACTATGACCTGGTCGATTCTATAAGAGATTGGCATGCCGACTGGTTTTATGCCGCCAATGTAATCCCTTCCCTTGCTGTCCACTCTGGATCTAGTCCCATGGTTAATGACCGATGGGATAAGAACCCTATGTCGCCTACTGAGGTTCAGGCAATCCAGCCATTTCTTGATAGGATTAGTATGCTGAAACAGTAGGGTTTAACCGGTTTCGGTATTGTCTTGAGTTTTCTTCGTCGCTGAGTTTAGCCTTTGAAGGAGCGAGAGCACCTTGGCTTCGAGTACTCTGGGGCTGAGGATCCTTCACGCATGGTCCCAGCTCTTGAGCTGACCGATGAGGAGGTACTCGAGCGTCTCCAGAAGATGCTAAAAGGAGCAAGCGTTGTCCCACTTACTGTCTTCGAGTTCTCTGCCAACAACCCGCCTCCAGCTGTGAGTTGTTTTTCTCTTTGTTTGGGTACTTTATGTATTCTTGCTGTATCCATTTTTGTTTAACTTTTCCCTTTCTCGTTGTTTTATTCTTTTTTGTAGGAGTTTGGGCACAACTTTGTTGACCCGATCCCTCTTGATGTTCTACCTGCCGTGGTGAAAACTAGGGAGAAACTTGCTGGAGCCTCCGCAACCAGTAAGTTCCCAATCTCCACAGCGCTTCTTGGAGTTTCTTCCGGATTTGTTGATGTATCTGAAGAATATGTTCCTTGTCTAGTCCCCCGTGGTCCTCGTAGTGTCTCAAAGAGGGGGCGAATGGATGGGTCTTCATCTGGCTTGCCTGCTTCCAAGAAGTCTCGAAAACCAAGTACTCTTCCAGGTACTCTAGTTGTAGCTAGCATGCTCTTAGGTGAGCATATTTTATACTCTCTGTCCCTTTGTTTTCTTGTTTTTATCTTGAACCGAGTACTTTTATTCTTTTTTTAGCGGGTGCTCTGGTGGCCTTGGTTGAGACCGAGGGGGAAGAGGATGATGAAGTACCCCTCATCATGCGGCGGTGAGTAGTTTTCATATTCCCCTTCCATTGAATTTCTCCTTTTTGTCTTGACTTTTAGTCTTGATCTTTTTGAAGTACCCGGACGTCGGGTATGGGTTCTTCTGAGGCTCCCGCGCCAGCTTCTTCTGAAGCTCCGGTGTTGAGTTCTTTGGTAGCTTTGGTATCGAGTTCTTTCGCAGCTCCAGTGCCGAGTTCTTCTGTGGCTCCAGCCCCGGCTTCTTCCAGGGCTCCGGTATTGGCTATACCGCTCCTGTCGCCAAGTGGCGGGGACGTTTTTGCCGCCGTGGTCCCCCCTGCGAGGTCTTCTTTTGGTTTTGCGAGGAAGAAGGTGGCTGGGTGAGTAGATTCTGGCTTCTTGTTTTTGCTTATGTTCTCCTTTTTTCTGGTTCTCATCGGCAATTTCTTTTATCAATTTTCAGTCCTTCGTCTTCTCTCGCTTCTTCGTTGACTTCTTCTCAGCCCTCCATCATGCCACCGAGTACCGAGCCTCAGGACTCGCAGCGTACTATTGGTGAAGTGGCTGTGGGGGCTACGAAGCTTTCTGGCGATGGTGCCACTGCAGACTTGGCTGCCCCAGAGGTGACCATGGCCATTGCGTCGGGTTCTTCTGAGGGTTTGGCCTCGACTTCCCAGGAGGTCGCTCTGGTCATTCCTTCTTCGCCTCGGCCGGCCTCTCCCTCTCCTTCTCTTGCCTCTGGCGGTCCACCTTTTGCTGATGATGTGGTGCAGAAGTTCGATGCCACTCATCGGCAATCGGAATTAACTGCTGCCTGGGGAAACTTGTCGTCCCTTGCGACTTCTTTTGGAGAAAAGCTCTAGGTAAGCTTTTTCATCGTTCCTTCTTTGGATGTTCATTTTTCTTTGGTCCTTATTCTTTGTTTTTCTTTGTATCTTTTTGCTCAGTCCTTCTCTCATGATCATACCGGCTTCTTTTTCTCGTCTGAAAACAAGAAAAAGTTGTCTTCAGAAGTGAGCACCTTGAAAGCTGATCTTGATCTCCTCTGGGCCGAGATGGAGGCTGAGCGTCAAATGCATCAGGATGAAGAAAAGTCTCTACGTGCCCGGGCTGTTGAAATCGAGAAGCAGAGGGATGCCGCTCTTCAGGAGGCTTGAAAGAACTCGGAGGCCGTGAAGGACTTGGAGGCCGTGAAGGAGTGCAATGGTATTGAGGGTTATTTTTGTTTCTTTTTGTATTCAAACTTTCCTTTCTGCTGACTTGTTGTCTGTTACTTCGTCCAGCTCTCTGGGTTGAAAAGTAGAAACTCTCGGAGGGCGTTGAAGAAATGAAGACTCTTGTTCGTACAAGTCATAACAAGGCTGAGGAGGTAATTACTCATGCTGGAGAGGAACTTGCGCTTGCTAAGTTGATTAGGCGTGGAGCTGATAGAGATCTTGTGCAGGCCCAGAAAACCATTGAAGACTTGTCTGGCCGGTTGGCGACGGCTACTGAAAACTAGAAGGCTTTGTGGAAATCCTTTCGTTCAGTAGCTGACATTCTTCGAACTCTAGCGGATGACGGGCAATCTTGGGCTCAGTTGATTCCTCGAATTCTGACTCGTTTCCAAGAGTTTGTGAAGAGGTGCGCTCAACTGTGTACCAAGAATGTTCTGGCCCAAGTCCGGGTTCTTGCTCCAGCGGCTCCTTTGTCCAAGATAGCAGAGGAAGCTGATAGTCAAGAATACATCGATGCTATTGAGAGGATGGAGCCTGAAGTTGAAGACTTAGCTAGTAGGATAGTAGATAATCTCAATATCGTTCTCCCTTCTCCTGATGATGAGGCTTGATGTATTTGACTTTTTTGCCCGTGCCTTGTAATATGACATTATACTTCTTTTTTGAATGAAGGTCTTTTTTGTTGATGTCTTCTTTGCCTGAATGCCCTACCTATTCCTCGGATGATTTGTCGAGTACTTTTCTGTTCAAGTAAACAACTCGTTATATATAGATCTTTGTGTTGACGACCTTTCTTGATCTGTCGAGTGCTTGTCTGGCCTTCTCTTGTGCCCTGTAAACAACTCGTTATATGTAGATCTTTGTGTTGACGACCTTTCTTGATCCGTCGAGTTGTAAACAACTTGTTATATGTAGATCTTTGTGTTCTTGGGTATCTCCAGTGTAGCCCCCGAGCCTCTTGCTATTTGGTGCAAGTAGCTAGAGGGTCTTGCTTTTGATATTGCTCTGGTCTATGCCTAGGCTTAGTTTCAGTCGTTTTGATTTTATTTTGGGTTCTAGCTTGTTAGCTACCCTCATCAGCGGGCTCAAGTGTCTTTTTAGCTATTTTGCTCTCGGCCAGGATGCTCAGGCGTATTTTCAGCCATTTTGCAATTTATTTCGGGTGTTAGTTTGTTAACTACCCTCATCGGCGGGCTCAAGTGTCTTTTCAACTATTTTGCTCTCGGCCAGGATGCTCAGGCGTCTTTTCAGCCATTTTGCATTTTATTTCGGGTGTTAGCTTGTTAGCTACCCTCATCGGTGGGCTCAAGTGTCTTTTCAACTATTTTGCTCTCGGCCGGGATGCTTAGGCGTCTTTTAGCCATTTTGCATTTTATTTCGGGTGTTAGCTTGTTAGCTACCCTCATCGGCGGGCTCAAGTGTCTTTTCAACTATTTTGCTCTTGGCCGGGATGCTTAGGTGTATTTTCAGCCATTTTGTATTTTATTTTGGGTGTTAGCTTGTTAGCTACCCTCATCGACGGGCTCAAGTGTCTTTTCAACTATTTTGCTCTTGGCCAGGATGCTCAGGCATCTTTTCAGCCATTTTGCATTTTATTTCGGGTGTTAGCTTGTTAGCTACCCTCATCGGCGGGCTCAAGTGTCTTTTCAACTATTTTGCTCTCGGCCGGGTTGCTCAGGCGTATTTTCAGCCATTTTGCATTTAAGAAACAACTCGGATAGAGCCATGAGACATATGTTTGTCAAGAGATAATCATCTTTATTGATCATGAATATTGATGTGTTACAATGATACATTGCGGTATCTTGTTGATCATGAACGTTGACCTCTTATGTCTTGTATACATAATCTCCATTGAGTTGTTTTTATGCGTAGAATCTTCGTAGCTGACTGATGTGCCATGTATTGTTGACTTCTTTTCCATCTTCAGTTATGAGCTTGTATGTGTCGGTTCGATGACTTTTGCGATGATAAAAGGACCTTCCCATGGACTAAGTAGTTTGTGTCGTCCGTCGGTTTTTTGTTTTCTTCTTAGTGCTAGGTCTCCGACTTGTAATGATCGAGACTGTGTATTCTTGTTGTAGTGGCGCCTTAGTCCTTGGAGGTATTTCGCTGATTGCAGGGTAGCGTTTACTCTGACTTCTTCTGTGCTATCGAGTTCTAATCTTCGGGTGTGTTCTGCTTCTCCTTCGTCATATTGTTCTATCCTTGGTGACGTCCAGATCAGGTCTACGGGTAGTACGGCTTCTGATCCGTATACCAGGAAGAAAGGTGAGTATCCAGTGGCTCTGCTTATTTGAGTCCGTAGCCCCCATACAACTTTGGGTAATTCTTATTTTGACCCATAGTCTACTAGTTCTTCATACAATCTTGGTTTTAATTCGGCTAGTATGAGTCCATTAGCCCTTTCTACCTATCCGTTGGCTTCTGGATGTGCGACTGATGCGTAATCTATACTGAAGCCACAATCCTGTGCCCAACTTTTGAATTCTGTAGCTGTGAAGGGAGAACCCAAATCTGTGATGATTCGATTGGGCATGCCGAAGTGGTGCATAATATCTTGGATGAACTCGACCGCTTTGGCCACGCTGTATTTTGTGAGTGGTTTGTATTCGATCCACTTGGTGAACTTGTCGATTGCTACAAAGATGTACTCGAAACCGCCCTTTGCTTTCTTGAGAGGTCCCACTTGATCCAGCCCCCAGCAGGAGAAAGGCCAAGTGGGTGGAATGCAGATGAGGTTGTGGGCTGGCACATGAGCTTGTCTTGCGAACATCTAACAACTTTTGCATCTTCTGACGAGTTCTTCTGCGTCTTTCAAAGCGGTTGGCCAGTAGAAACCAGTGCGGAATGCTTTGCCGACTAGTGTTCTTGAAGCGGCGTGATTTCCACAGCAGCCTGAGTGTATTTTGTCTAGGATTTGTTTGCCTTCTTCAAATGAGTCGCATTTTAGGACATACTTTAGTCGATGATGCAGCTCTTCTGTATAGCTTGTCTCCTACTAGGACGTAATTCTTGCTTCTGTGGACGACTTGTGTGGCTTGCTATTTTTCCGCCGGCAACTTATTCTCTTTGATGTAATCAATAAAAACCTGTGTCCATGAAGTGTTGATCACCAGAATCTGGTTGCCTTTGGCTGTGAGTTCTGTGGTTGTCTCATCGAGTTGTTTGATAGAAGGAGCTGATAACTCCTCTACGAATACGCCAGGTGGGACCTTTGCCCTATCGGATCCAAGCTTGGCAAGAACATCTGCTGCAATGTTGGAATCCCGCAGGACATGTAGAATTTCTAGTCATTGGAAGTGTTTTTCGAGTTTTTAGATTTCAGCACAGTAAGCACCCATGTTTTCTTTGGTGCAATCCCAATCTTTGTTGACTTGGTTGATGACTACTGCTAAATCGCCGTATACGAGTAGTCACTTGATTCCGAGGGTAATAGCCACTCTTAGCCCGTGTATGAGAGCTTCATATTCTGCTTCATTGTTGGTGGCTTGCCATAATATCTGGAGGACATACTTTAGTTGTCTTCCATCTGGAGAAATTAGGAGGACGCCTACCCCAGCTCCACCTAGCTTAAGTGATCCATCAAAGTACATCTTCCAATGATCAAGGATGGCGCTTGATACGGGTTGTTGAATTTCTATCCATTCGGCAACAAAATCAGTAAGGGCTTGAGATTTAATTGCTTTCCACGGGGTGAAATCGATGTTGAGAGCACTGAGTTCAACCGCCCACTTGGATATGCGTCCTATTGTGTCTTTGTTGTGTAAGATGTCTCCTAGTGGGAAATCTGTTACCACGGTAATCTTGTGGCTTTCAAAATAGTGACGAAGCTTGCGTGAAGTGATCAGTAGGGCGTAGAGTAGTTTTTGCACATGCAGATACCGGATTTTTGATTCTGATAGAACTTCCCTGATGTAGTATACTAGGTATTGTACTTTATACACATGCCCTTCTTCTTCTCTTTCCACTACTACTGCCGTGCTGATTATAGTAGTAGTTGCTGCAATGTATAGCATCATGTCTTCGTTTTTCTTTGAAGGTGTGAGGACTGGTGAGGAGGTGAGGTATGCCTTAAGTTTCTTGAAAGCTTCATTGGCTTCTTCCGTCCACTCGAACTTGTCTATCTTCTTTAGTAGTTCAAAGAAATGCAACCCTTTTTCGCCGAGTCTTGATATGAAACGGTTGAGTGCCACCATGTAGCCTGTTAGTTTTTGTACTTCTTTGATTTTTCGAGGAGGGCCCATCTCTGTTATTGCTCGAATTTGCTTGGTGCTTGCTTCGATTCCACGATGACTGACCAAGAATCTGAGTAGTTGTCCTGAGGGAACTTCGAATACGCACTTGTTAGGGTTCAATTTCCACCTCCACCTCTTTAGGTTCTCGAAGGTTTGTTTTAAGTCTTCAATCAGTGTATCCGGGTTCTTTGTTTTTACAACCACGTCATCCACGTATGCTTCTACATTTTCACTGATCTGATCACCGAGGCATGTTTGGATGGCTCTTTGGTAAGTGGCTCCAGCATTCTTAAGTCCAAACGACATGGTCCTATAGCAGTAGGCGCCAAACGGAGTGATGAAAGATGTCTTGCTTTGGTCCTGTTCTTTTAATGCGATCTGGTGATACCCGGAATAGCAATCAAGAAAAGATAATAGGGCAGATCCTGCTGTTGAATCAACTATCTGATCAATGCGTGGTAGCCCAAATGGATCTTTTGGGCAGTGTTTGTTGAGATCTATGTAGTCAACACACATGTGCCACTCGTCTGTTTTCTTTTTCTATACCAGAACTAGATTTGCTAGCCAATCCAGATGTAGAATTTCCCTGATGAATCCAGCTGCCATTAGTTTTGTAATTTCCTTTTTAATCGCTGCCTTCTTGTCGGGAGAGAATCGTCGTCGTCATTGCTTCACAGGCTTGGAGCCTTCATTGATATCAATTCCGTGCTCAGCCAACTCTCTTGGGACCCCTGGCATGTCGGCCGGCTTCCAAGCGAAGATATCCTTGTTGTCCCAAAGAAAGTTGGTGAGCGCGAGTTCCTATTTTGCCGATAGGTGGGCACTGATGGTTGCTATTTTTGTGGGATCACTGGTGCCTAGGTCGATTTGCTTCACGTTGGCTTCTTTTGGTGGTGCTAGGATGCTTGGTCTCTTAGCCGGTATCTCTAGTTCTTCTTGGCTTGTTTCTGCGGCGATAGTGGCTATTTCTTTTCTTCCATCGTTTGCCTGTGCCTTTGCTGCAATTTGGATCGCCTGTACGTCGCAGTCAAATGCGCGCTTTAAATCGCTCCGAAGAGAAAGAACTCCGTTAGGCCCTGGCATCTTAAGCAACAGGTATGGATAATGCGGTATTGCCATGAATTTTGCTAGTGCTGGGCGCCCAAGAATTGCATGATATGAGGAATCGAAATCTGTGACTTCAAATTTAATGAACTCTGTGTGGTAGTTCGAGGGAGTCCCAAAGATAACCGGTAGAGTGATTTGTCCAAGTGGCATTGCTGCCTTGTCGGGTACTATGCCATAAAAAGGTGTGCTTGTTGGTGTGATCATCCCGGCGAGTTGTAGTCCCATCTTCCTTAGAGTTTCTGAAAAGATGATGTTGAGTCCTGCTCCTCCGTCAACTAGTACTTTCATGATAGTCATGCCGGCAATGGTTGGATCTAGAACCAATGGGTAATGGCCTACGTTTCCTATGCTGGTTCACTGGTCTTCTCTTGAGAATTGGATTGGGTACTCTGACCAGTTGAGATATCTTGGTGTAGCGGGTTCTGCGGCCATAATTGTTTGTAGCGCTAGCTTTTCTTGATGTTTGCTTCTGGAGTCTAGGATCCCGGCAAAGATTACTACTACTGTCCCTCTAGATTTTTGGAATCCCTTGTCATCATGGTTGTCTCCTTCTTTTTTCTGATTGTCTTCTTTATTGTTTCCCTTGCTATCTTTTCTAGTGTACCCTTCATTGAAGGTGTAGCAATTTCCGATGGTGTGCCTCCCATTGGGGTGCAAAGGGTAACGCATGTTCTCAATGTCGTCATATCTTCTGGGCTTGGTAAATTTCTTTGATTTGTCAGCCATTGCTACCATGTTGTCTGGACCTCGCTTTCTCTCCTGATGTCTGTTGTTTCGAGGATTTTGCCTGTCTAGGTTATCTCTGTTGTTCCTTTCTGGGAATCTTTGTTTCGTTTTTTCTTCTACAGTAATCATCTTTTCTACTGTTCTTTTGAATTCTTCGTTATTTCTTGGGTTTTCTTTGCAGAAGTCTTGGAATTGCCACCTAGCCATGATTCCGTGAGAGAAAGCTTTGATTACTTCTCGTTGTGTGATGTCATGTACTTGAGCTCGTAGTTCACCAAATCGTCGATAGTAATTTCTGAGACTTTCACCTCCTTTCTGCTTGAGTCCTTTTAATTCTGCATGGGTGATTGGATGTGTAATAATTCCCACAAAATTTTCACAGAAAGCTCTTTGTAAGTCTTCCCAATTTCTGATTGATCTAAGATTTAATTTGTCAAACCATTGAAGCGGCATGGTTTCTAGGGCCATGGGGAAGAACAAGGTTTTGATGTCATCGTCTCCTCCGGCTAATTCAATCAATTGTGAGTAAATCTTGAGCCATTGCTTTGGTTCGGTCTTGCCGTCGTATTTGGAGTGGTTGGACGGTTTGAACTTGTGATTCTGCACCCCCTTCTTGCCAACTATTGTCTTGGTAAGAGTAGTTTTGTGTGGCTATCCGAGTAGGTGCTCTGCTTTTGTCCTTTCTTGGTTGCTCGACTTGGTTATTTTGACTGTGATTTCTTCGGCTTCCTCCGTTGTGACTTCCACTTGGTCCTAGTCTTTCGAAAGCATACTTCCTTTGATTTTGATCTTCTTGTTCATGAGATGTTGCCTTTCCGTCGTTCGTTTTAAAGATTGTTGATCGAAGGAAATCTCAAAGCTGTTCTTGTTTCTCATTGGGATGTGAGGTCGCCCTGAGTTCTTCTAGTGCTTCCTGGATCTTATCGTAGGGAGTACTCGCTGCTTGTCCTTCTTTGATTTCTCATTCTAATTTTCTTCTATTGTACTCGGCTAGGTCTGATTCATGTTTGATCCAAGTGTCTTTCCGCTGTTTCACACGACGTTGTTGTCCTTGTTTCAATTTGTTCTTTCTTTCTCTTGCTTGCCTCTGGCTCTCAGTCTCACCATCGTATCCCTAGATAAATGGTGATATATTGGACTTAGATTCATATGAAGACCTTACGTCGGGTGCTTCTAGGGGGATCAATGGTGATTGAGGACGGCGAATCATGAGTACTTCTCTAGCGTGAGTTGTTCTGTCACCATCATTGATTTCCATACTGGCAGAGCTGTTGATGACTTCAGTAGAGGTCTCAAAGTCATAGATGGAATCTCCTTCTTGGTAGGGTAGAATTGCTGTTGTCGCGTCATCGACTAATTGGGCGTCGTCATCCTCAGGAATGGTATCTGGCCAGTGAATGATGCAATCTTGAGATGTTATGGTTAAAATGAGACCTTCTTGGGCTCCCTTCAGTGGCATTCTAAGCATGGGGTAAGTGGATCCTTCGTGCCATGTCTGATAGGATGTTGCCATGTTGTGAAGTCTAAACAAAAAAAGACCCGACTTCTTTGAAGTATTCTGGGTGTACTCCGAGTAGTATTCTTGACAGGTTGATGTCATGTCCCGGAGCTTTGTCAGAAAAGAACTTGGTTTTCCGAAAGAACTCAGATAAGACTTCGTTTCGGAAGCGGAACTTGAGTTTGAATCGGACACGTGAATTTTTGAGAACTGAGTCGGATTGAGCTGTGTGAATCTTCTAGCAAGCTGATCTGTCATTATCGTCGAAATAGGATGGTCCTGATGATGATCTGAATCTTCAAGGAGACAACCTTGGAGCTTGCCATCGTCGCCTGCCTTGTAGATCCATGAACCGAAGATAAAGGTCGATCCCTTCGAGAAGATCATGTTGTCGAGGTCCATCAAGTTCTCGGATGCAAAGTCACCGAAAGCCCCTACCTAGCGCACCAGCTGTCGATGTTTGACCACCGATAGCCTACCATAGGGGTATCCAGGGCAGTATGTTCAGGTTTTGGCATATGCAGAACTCGATGGTTAACGCAAGAGACAGTCGATTTATCCTAGTTCAGGCCCTCGATCGCAGATCGAGTAATAACCCTACGTCCAGTCGGTGTTAGCTTTTGTGTTGGTTGTGTCGTACAACTGTTCTGTTGAACCCTCTATCTAAGGAGCCCTGCCCTCCTTTATATAGTCAGGAGGTCAGAGTCCTAGTCGATTTACAATGAGAATTCCTAGTAGGATTACAGAGTAACACTGCTACTAAGATTACAGGGGAAGAGTCCTAGTTAGACTAGGTCTTCTTCCTTCCTTGCGGGGTATCCCGTGGGTCCTGCACTGACAGGAGGCTGGTGGCAGCTGGTACTAGGAGAGAGGAATGAACGGATGGATAGAATTAGGGTTTGTCACGATATATATATTCGGCTGCCTGAGATGGGCCTTTAGATGGGCCTTCTCTTCCTTGGTCGCATCTGAGCAGCGTTTAGTGGGGCGAGGATACGGGGAACGCAGTACCATCCCTGTCCCCGCTAGCCCCGACGGGGATCACTTTTTCATCGATTAAATCCCAATAGGGATCAAATTAGTCCCATCCCCATCCCCTAATAGGGGAATTCCCCACGGTGAATCAGGGATCGGGGCCCCATTGGCATCCCCGTAGACCATGAAGAATGGCGTGTGGCCAGTGGCCCGGCGGGGGGTCATCCTTAGGCTCCACAGTACGGCGGGAGGCTCCACCATCCATCGACCACCAAACTTGTTGAGTTTATTGAAGATTCTAGACTTGATACCTTGCAGAATCATGACATTCATGCGCTCAACTTGCCCGTTCGTTCGGGGGTGCGCGACAGCAGCCTAGTCGACTTGGATGTGGTGGTCGTCGTAGAACCTGAGGAATTTCTTCCCCGTGAATTGCACGCCATTATCGGTGATAATGGAGTTTGGTACTCCAAAATGGTGGATGGTGCCAGTGAAGAATTTCATGGCCTCTTTGGATTTGATCCTTGTGATTGGCCTGACTTCGATCCACTTCGAAAACTTATCGATGGTGACAAGTAGATGGGTGTAGCCCCTGGGCACCCTCTTCGGGGGTCCTACCAGATCGAGCCCCCAGACCACGAATGGCCATGTGATGGGGATTGTCTATAGCACTTGGGCCGGCAAGTGCGTCTACCTAGCATAGAATTGGCACCCTTCATAGGTGCGTACTACTTTGTTGGCGTCCGCCACCACGGTAGGCCAGTAGAAACCTTATCAGAAAGCCTTTCTGACAAGAGTCCTTGCACTGGCGTGGTGGCCGCATGTCCCTCCGTGGATATCTTCCAACAGCAGCCTCCCCTACTCGATAGGGATGCAATGCTGTAGAATTTTGGAGGCACTTTTCTTGTAAAGCTCCCCATCGACGATGACGAATGACTTGGCCTGGTGTGTGAGCTGTTGGGCCTCTGTTTTATCTATGGGGAGTATCTCATGGAGCAGGCAATCGAGGTAAGGAGCCCTCCAGTCCACCTGAGGGTTGGATCCAGCCGCTGGGTCCTCATCAATCGCCATGACCATGAAGGCAGTGGGAGTGTTCTCTGGGTCAGCCCTCGAGGATGAGGAGTTAGCTTTCATGACCGGAGGAGGTGGATCACTGCCGACCCTTCCTAGCTCTCCATAATGGATGGAGGGTTGGAGCTGATTGCTGGAAAAGATATCGGCCGGGTAGGCTCTCGGCCTGAGGCCATCTTTGCCAGTGTATCGGCCGCTTCATTATCCCACCAAGGGACATGGATGAGTTCAAAGCCATTAAACTTGTCCTCGAGCCGACATACCTCACAGCAGTACGTCGTCATCTTCGGGTCATGACAGTCAGAATCCTTCATGACCTAGCCGATGACGAGTTAGGAGTCACCGCGGACTTCAAGCCATCGGACGCCTAGCTCGATCGCAATGCGTAAGCCATTTATGAGAGCCTCGTACTCTGCCATGTTGTTAGATGCGGGGAAAAAGAGGCGAATCATGTACTTCATACATACCCCGTGCAGCGAAATGAAGACTAGCCTTGCTCCCACGCCTTTCTTCATCAGCAAACTGTCAAAGTACATCATCTAGTACTCCTGGTCGATGGCCGCTGGCGGTGTTTGGGCCTCGGTCCACTCCACGACGAAATCGGCCAACACCTGCGATTTGATGGCCATTTTTGGGGTAAAAGTGAGCCCCTTGTCCACCAGCTCAAGCACACATTTCATGACCTTCTAGTGGCATCACGATTCTGGAGAACCTCTCCAAGGGGAAATGAGGACACCACCGTGATCGGGTGCGCATCAAAATAGTGGCAAAGCTTCCTCTTCGTGATGAGGAGAGCGTACAAGAGCTTTTGGATTTGGGGGTAACGAGTCTTAGAGTCAGGCAAAACCTCACTGATGAAGTACACGGGGCGTTGCACCTTGAGGGCGTGCCCTTCTTCCTCCTGTTCCACCACCAGGACTGAAATGACCACTTGTGTGGTGGCCGCTATGTACAGCAGGAGTGGCTCATTGTCGGTAGGAGGGACGAGGATAGGAGCCCTCGACAGGAGTTCCTTGAGCTTGTCAAGTGCGTCCTAAGCTTTCAAAGTCCACTCGAACAGATCAGTTTTCTTCAAAAGGCAGTAAGGGGGGAGGCCTTGTTCATCGAGACTGTCATGGAACCGCCCAAAATATAAGAGCACAAGTATAAAAACAATCGCCGAAGCGATCAAATTTCTGCACTTGAGCACATATAATCCCGGTAGTCCACGAAATCATGAAGGATTTCAAACCAACCAACCAACAAGCCAAGATCGTACATGATTCAACACAACACATCACCTGTTACAACATTTCACAAGTAGCTCGTGATAGCTCACATACATCGGAGTTCAAATAAGTTATTACAAACCAAATTTAAAGTAGCGGAAGCAACGTAGTTTTGTGATCATAACACTAGTAGTTCAGATACATAGCCAGTCCATAGTCATATCCCGCAAAAGCATTCTAGATGAGAGACACTAACAGAGACCGTGCCCAATGGTCTAGTCATCATCCCCCATAGGGAGAAGACAGTACTTGCAGCAGCCATTATAGAAGATGTCATCTGCAACAAGAGGGAATAAACCCTGAGTACGAGAATATACTCAGCTAGACTTACCCATCATAAACTAGAAATAACACGACACCAAGAAGTATACAAGGCTGATATATAAGTGGAGCTCGCTTGACAATATTTTGCATAAAAGCTTAAGTAACATAAATAATCATTTATTGCTTAAGCATCAAGTTAATAATCATTAACCTGTCATCTAGATTAGCACCTATTCTATAGCAACCACTTGATCAAGGAACAAGCATTAATAACCATATCAGGTATAATAAGTCCATCATTAAATATCATCATTACTGAACCATCAAGGCATTTAGTGTGACAACAATGGAGATAATCCCATCAAGTTTCTCACTAACCAGGAGAGACGGCGACTCGAATCGATTACTACCCAGCTAGGGAAATATTCCTAACACAAACCCATACTTCCCCCATCGAGGAGTATTAGGTCACCTTTGGTACAACTCAGAATCATGGGCCCGATCAGCGCTGCACTCTTAGGGATACCATGCCACTAGGATGTTCAGGACTTTTAAACACCTGCCCTTGGACACTAGCAACGGCTCCCCTCTGAGGCGCACTTTCACTTACCGGTTTTCGGCCTAAGTGGAGCTACTCAGCTTTGCGGTCGGTTCATCGGATCCGGCCAGCTAAGTGAGAGGCATGCGTTCAAAATGACAAGAAAGGCTCCATGCCTCAGTCCTTAATCGACACAGACAGGGATAGATCCACACCCAAGATCTCCATGCCTTGTTGCTTTACTATCGTCATCCCGCTCGATCTCATTTTTATATTATTAACGCCTGGTTCTTTTGCACGATAGCAAATATAGCCAACCGTGACCAGATAGATCTCTATATCTCGCAGGTGATAGGAGATCACCCGACTTCTACCAGTCTAAGCAGGGCTAAGCATTTACTCGATCCTGACTAAATAGGATTCGGGGTATGTATACTGGACAAGGAAGGATATAATGCAATAATGGTTCCAGACAACTCCTATACTTAATGCAACAATACATATATAACATATATACTCAATTGCTTTCATAAAGTAGGAGGCTTATAATGCTCCGGGGCTTGCCTTTCACGAACAACGAAGGCTCGTGCTGCGGGCACTCAAGCACGACATCCTCGCTGGCCTCTGGTTCTGCTGGCTGGACCTCCTGAGCAGGCTCCTCCACCTCCTGGTAGGTTCCCTCGAACTCCACGAGTGTCACTCCCTCCAGTACACCTATTGCATGCACATGCATAGGGTCAATATCATGTATGCACAAGAGAATGAGATGACATAATGACCATGTATGAGAATGACAGCAAGGTAACTCAAAGTGATTAACATTCATTGACCGAGTATGTGCAATGCTCTATTCAAATCACTTTAAAGAGTAGGTGTAAATCTCCTCTCTGTAGAGCAAGAGTGCACACTTACCGAGTTTACACAATCTAAGGTATAATTGCTCATCCTCAGTTAGAGGCCTAGTACCTACATCTAACAACTTATTTCAATTAGCCTAAGCATCTAAAACATCCCAATCATGCTTAAGCAAAGCAATCAAGCCATCAGGCAATTTTAGCAACTCTGGGCATACAACAGCAGTCAAGTAATTTACTCATAACTAGAGATTTATAAATCCAAATGACTTGCAACAAGACATTCTGGAAATCTTATGAAATCATCTACATTTCATCTTTAGACACCTCAGCATCATTCCCAAGTTAAACAAGTCGAAATTATATATTTATAAAATCTTGTCCTGACAAGACATAGAACAACCAATTCTGAACCCCAAATTTAAACAGTTGTAACTCCTAAACCCCTTGGACAAATACCACCAAATTTTAATAGTAGCTAGATACATGAACTATCTACACCTTTTATATTCACAAGTTTCCCAGCAAACCACATTTACATGGCGTAATGTACAAAGTCCCCAGAACTTTCCAGAAACTATTAATTGCAAGAAATAAATATTAACTTATGTTTTAGACTCTCATCTGGACAAAACCAACTTCACCAACATGTTACACAAGCCCAATGAACACCAGAAAACATGGTGCTCACCTCTAAATAATTTCTTTTAATGCCTTTATTAATTTATTTAGATAATTAGGTGAAATAATAAACATATATCAAAAGTTCTCAATAATTTCTACAAAAATTTCAGTAGCTCATATATGTCCTCAATAGGCTACTGCACAAGTTTCATAGCATTTGCACAAGTAGAACATTCTATGCAAAAATTACAAGCCAATAGTGATTATAAAAACATTTAAATAGAATAAATCACAAAGCTCTATTTCCGGCATCCACACTACTGCCCTATCATTTTTCCTAAGGAACACATATCAATACAAGACCAACCCAAGTGGATTCACATTTTTAGCATGCTTAAAACCCTAGATATACATTTTTCCAAGTTTATTAGGGCATACACAAGATAATTATACAATAATTATTTTACTATGAAACATGGCATATTTCATATTTTTAATAAAAACTAGAGTCTATCATGAACACAACCCAACTTGAACCACCTCATTTGGAGCTCTAGAACTCGAGATATAAATTTCCAAAGATTGCATTCAAAACTGGATTTGAATAAACCCTAAACCCTAAGTGCTGTCACTGACGGGTGGGACCCGTTGGGTCAACGGACCCACTGGTCAGCCACACCGAGGCAGAGGATGCCGTTGACCGGCGATTCCTCGCTGCTAGTGAGGTTTTCGGCGAGGATGATGGCACTAGCGTGCTCTCCACGCCATCCCGCATCAGCTAGAGGCGAAGGTGGAGGCGTGGAGCTACCGAAGCTGGCCTGCCGGCGGCGATGGCGGCACAGCGGCGCTGCTCGACGATGCACCGACCATCTCTGACTAGTAGCGGTTTGATTGGGCTTGGCTCGAGCATCAGGGCTACATGAGGAACCTGCTACGCTAGAGAGAGAGAGAGAAGAGCGGCGCCGGAGAGGCTCGGCCACAGTGGCGCATGCACGATGGTGCTCCGGCGAGGAACCCACGGCGGCGGAGAAAGCAATGCGGCCTCACTAGGACTTTGCTGGCTCAGCGAGGGGGTCACCAGGGTAGAGAAAGACACAGCGGAGCCATGGATGCGAGCGGTGGAGCAGAGACACGGCGGTGCGGGCTCTAGGCGGTGGTAGAGCTCGCGGTGGCGCTGCTGCCACTGTGGCTTTGCTAGTGAGTGCGCGAGCGAGATGGAGGGGCGAAGTGAGAGAGCTGGGGGCGAGGCAGAGGCGTCATGGCATCCTTGAGGCCACCCCAGCCTGACCGGTGGGCCCGCAGCTGGCGTACGGTGGCCAGATGGCGTCCACGGCCCGACGGCGATCGGCCACCACGGCTCGGTCAGCTCTGCATTCAGAGCTCCAAGCCCGACTGAAACCCTATTTTCATCGATCATTATTTCCCAAACCAGTGAGAATCAGCGTGTGGTGCAATTAACAAGTTGTATAGCTACATGTGTACTTCAATTTTGTCAATTGGAGCTCTAGCTGGTTCATCCTATATTGTGAGTTACAAAGCTCCAAAGCAATGTACCGTGAAACTAAAATGCAATATGACTTAACCAAATTTGCTAAGTGCTTAAACACCATGTATAACTGACTGGTGGGCCAGTTTTGAGGGTGTTTTGGTCATTTTCATGAGATGGTCATTAAACAACTTTTGTTCCTTATTAAATTGGCTACAACTTTTCTTAAGGGTGCACAGCCATGCAAACAATCTAAGCTGTACTTTGTATTTGGTCAACTAAAAGCACTCTAGTGGTCAACCAGAGTCAACCATCACTTAGAAGCTTAATTAGACTAAGTGGTCAACATGAACATTATTACATTAAGTGTCCTAAGCATAGTTAAGGTACTAATGAGCCTAGTTGACCATCACTTGCATTAACTACACATGGCCATAAGCATACATACACTGAAACATAAAAGAACATAGCAATGTTTCACATGTTTCATAATAATGTTTCACTAGTTTCATATAGATGTTTCATGTATATTGCTCATGCATGGATGAATGATGCTTATGCTCATGTAATGCAAGTGCAATGATGCAAACATAACATTGGGGTGTTATAGAGATGTGAAATGAAACGACTGAGTGCTGCGAGGCATCCAGTGACGCGCTGTACCCCTTTCAGGTTCTGCATCGGACCCATTTTCGTGATGGTCGTGATTTTTTTGGGGTTGGCTTTGATGCCGCGCTCAAAAATGATAAATCCGAGCAGCATACCCCTCAGCACCCCAAAGACACACTTTTCGGGGTTGAGTTTGATGCTGTTCTTCTTGAGCCTTTCAAAGGTTAGCTCAAGATCAGCTACAAGGTCATCGGTTCATTTGGACTTGACTACAATGTCATCCACGTACGCCTCAATGGTTCACCTGATGAGTTCCCCAAAACACTTGAGCATACATCGCTGGTATGTTGCCGCCACGTTTTTGAGGTCAAACGGCATCGTGACGTAACAATACGAGCCGAACGGGGTGATGAATGAGGTTGTGAGCTGGCCGAACTCCTTCATCGTGATTTGGTGGTAACTAGAATAGGCATCAAGGAAGCCGAGGGTTTTGCAACCGAAGGTTGAGTCGACTACTTGATCTATGCATGGCAAAGGAAAAGGAACCTTAGGACACGCCTATTAAGGCTCGTATAGTCAACACACATTCTCCATTTCCCATTTTTCTTTTTTACAAGGATGGGATTTGCTAACCACTCAGGATGATACACTTCCTTAATGAACCCGGCCACCAAAAGCTTTGTAATTTCCTTGCCGATTGCCCTACGCTTCCCCTCATCGAAGCGGCCCAGTCGTTGCTTCACCGGGTGTCCTCGGGAAACCCGAATCATCCATGAATCTTTTCCGAACAGGATCCCAATCATAGACATTGCAGATTACAACAGTTTTCAATATACATATTAGAGATTATAAAGCGGAAGACTTAAGTTTTAATATTACAAACCAGTTGTTTCAAACTTACAAAACCATAATTGTCATACAACCATAGTAGCGGGATAATTTTACATTAACATCATTTTTCATGCAAGCTAGTGCCTTGTCCAAAGGCCATTCATCATTCCTCATCGTCATCGATTTCAAACACTGTCATGCAGCAGGGACCAAAACAAGCCTACGCATGCGACCCACCTGCAACATGGGTTACTCTAGAAGACTATAGGGTTTCTTAGTAATAATTGTTGTGTGGTTCTTGATGGTAGAATTGCAAGTTGGTTTTGTTGGCTTGCAACTATACCATGAAGGAAAGTTGTACTCAAGGTGTTATTATGTTTCATGCACCATGAAAGCATCATGTTTACATTATCATCATGTTGAAGCATATGTTATTATTTCATGTAGAATCCGAGAGTGAACCGATCCTCTGGTGTTTTGACCTAGAACTAAAACTTGACATGTCATCATATGCAGTGCAAAGCATTCATAAAGTAGAAATTTTTTGAATGCATTCACTAAATAAGCTTTATTTCATAAGTTGTTATTTTATGTGATGTAATGTGATCTCAAACTCTAAATGAAGATCATGACCACAAGGGTCAAATTTCATGTGATCATGTGAAACCATGTCATTTGACTCAAATAACCCTAATGGGCCATGTAATTGGTAAAAAATCATAGTTAAGTAAAAAGGTAAACAAATTAAATTTTAATTCAAATTCAAATCATAAGAGTCCTTTTTGCCCCTTTTGTCTATTTCAAAATCCATTTGGAATTTGGGGGTGTGACAAAAAGCAAAGTTGAAGCTTATTTATAAGGATCAACTTTGGTATTCAAAGTTGTATCGGAGCAGTTCCTATCTAAGATCATTGTAGGTTACTTTTGAAAACCTTCAAACTAATTTGGATCAAAAAGATTAAACTTGATATTTTAAGTTCAAATTTCTTTCTTCTTACCTCTGATCTAGCCTCAATCCTATCTTATTTGAAAGTTTGTGGCGGATAATATGATTAGGATTGTCCTATGTATTAAAAATCTAGTACTTTTGATTGTATAAATCTTTTGTGCTTGGATTCGTAAGATCGATTCATGCATCATGCTTGAACACCTTGCATAATAATTCCCCTTAAAAGTGGTTGGGTAAGTAATGTCAATCCCATTCTTGCTAACCCTCAAACCCTCTTTATCCTCAAGCTATCCTTATAGTCCTACCCTAACTTCTACATGCTATGGCAAGGCTAATGTGGTTGCCTATGCCCTAAGTCGCAAGAGTCATTGCCATTGTCCAACTGTGAAACCTATGCAATGAACATTGTGTCAAGAGATTGAGCATCTGAATTTACAAATAATAGAACAAGGTTCCTTGTCCAATATTGCAGTTGAGTCCACTATCAAAGATCAGATCATTGCTGCTCAACGGGAAAGTAAGGGTATAGCCCATATCAAAGATAAAGTCAGATCTGGAAAACCAACATGCTTCAATATTGATGAATCCGATGTCGTATGGTTCAAAGATAGATTGGTAGTACCCAAGAGTCTGGAGCTACGAAAGTAGATTCTTGATGAAGCTCATTCTACAAGATACTCCATTCATCCGGGTAGCAACAAAATGTATCATGTTCTGAGAAAGAGATATTGGTGGACCAAAATGAAAATAGAAATAGCTCAATATGTGGCCAAATGTGATACTTGTCAGAGAGTCAAAGCGGTTCACATGAAGACTGCAGGTCCATTACATTCATTGCCAGTTCCATCTTGGAAGTGGGAAGATATCTATATGGACTTCGTTGTGGGATTACCTAGGACATCTGCAGGCTACAATTTAATATGGGTTATTGTCGATTGCCTAACTAAGATAGCTCATTTCTTGCCAGTTAGAGATAAATATCTAGCTGAACAGTATGCAAAGCTTTATCTTGATAGAATTTTTAGTCTGCATGGGGCACCCAAGACCATCGTCTCTGACAGAGGGTCATTGTTCGTATCTAAGTTTTGGGAAAGTTTACATGAGTCTTTGGAAACCAAACTTATCTGCAGTTCTGCTTATCATCCGCAAATCGATGGACAGACTAAAAGGGCAAATCAAATTCTTGAAGATATGTCGAGAGCACGTGTCCTTTCCTATGGTGCTAAATGGGATGAATGCCTTCCCTTAGCTGAATTCTCATATAACAATAGCTATCAAGAGAGCATTAAAATGGCACCATTCGAAGCATTGTATGGTCGTAGACGCAGGACACCTTCAAATTGGTCAGAAGCTGGAGAACAATGGTTCTTTGGACCGAATATGGTCAAGGAAGCTGAACAGAAAGTTAAACTCATACAAGCTAATATGAAGGTAGCTCAATCCCGACAGAAAAGCTATGCTGATAAGAGGAGACGACCGCTAGAATTCAAAGTGGGAGATCATGTCTACCTTAAGGTATCGCCGATGAAAGGAGTTCATCGTTTTGGGATTCGGGGAAAGTTGGCGCCCCTTTATGTCGGTCCTTTTCAAATCCTACAACGATGTGGACCGGTCACCTATCGCATCAAGCTACCAGATCACATGTCAGCTGTGCATGATATCTTCCATGTATCCTAGTTGAAGAAGTGTCTTCAAGTACCCGACCAAGTGATCGACTTTGGTGATGTAAAACTAGAACCTGACTTGACTTATGCCGAGTACCCCATTAGAGTCTTAGATCAGAAAGATCGAGTCACTCGAAGACGTACAATCAAGTTCTACAAGGTACAATGGAGCCAACACACTGAAGATGAAGCTACTTGGGAGTCCGAGGATTACTTAGAAGAAAACTCTCCTGACTTCTTTACTTCTATCTAGTTGCAATACCTTGTCTATATTGTAACTTGCCTCTTTTGTCAAAAGAATGGAAAATCCCCCCCACTTGCCTTTTGAACAAAGTTATGATGTGTTAGCTTGACACATTTCCTTTTCCATTACTTAGCCCTAAGTTTTAAATCTCAGGATGAGATTTCTTTAAGGGGGAAGGGTTGTAACACCTCTGGTGTTTTGACCTAGGACTAAAACTTGACATGTCATCATATGCATTGCAAAGCATTCATAAAGTAGAAAAATTTTGAATGCATTCACTAAATAAGCTTTATTTCATAAGTTGTTATTTTATGAGATGTAATGTGATCTAAAACTCTAAATGAAGATCATGACCACAAGGGTCAAATTTCATGTGATCATGTGAAACCATGTGTCATTTGACTCAAATAACCCTAATGGGCCATGTAATTGGTCAAAAATCATAGTTAGGTAAAAAGGTAAACAAATTAAATTTTAATTCAAATTCAAATCATAAGAGTCCTTTTTGCCCCTTTTGTCTATTTCAAAATGCATTTGGAATTTGGGGGTGTGACAAAAAGCGAAGTTGAAGCTTATTTTATAAGGATCAACTTTGGTATTCAAAGTTTTCAAATTTTACATATAAAATTTGGAGTAATTTTGAAATGATTGAAATGCTCAAATGCACCCCAAATTCAAATTTCAAAATGGAAGCAGAATTTGAAAATGTTTATTTAAGAAAAGTTGTAGAACTTGAAAATTGGAGCAACTTTTATTTTTGGAGATTTTCAACTTCTTTAGAAAATTTGTGAGTAATTTGTAAAATGGACTAAGTGGCAATTCGGTAAATATTTCAAAAATCAAAATGGAGCAGGGCGCCACCTCCTGCTCGCCACCGAGCAGCTTACCATCGGCCGTCTTCGCTGCTTCTTCGCACGGTGACACGTAGCTGTCCCCGTGGCGACCTCGTTCGGGAGCTGGCGAAGCTGGACGGACCCTCCCCTTCTTTAAAGAGGAGCACCCGCCGCCGTCGTCCTCTTCTTTTCTTCTCTGCTCTGTTCTGCCACCGCTCAGCTCCGCCGCTCGCCATAGCCGTCGTCGAACCATTCTCATCGTGCCTACCTACGCCAGCGTGATTGCCTCGATCGAGCGCTTCTCTTCGGCTTGCTTGCATCACTCAAGTTGGCTGGAATTGCCCAGCGCAACGTATTCTTCCCCGTGACCGGCCGGAGCTCCGCCGCGATCATCTCACCGTGGTCAATCCACTCCGGTGAGCCTCTCGTCGATTCTTTTTGTGGTTTAGCCTCCCTGTGATGTCCTGTTGCTCGTAAGCTCAATCGTTTTCTCAGTCGAAGCCCAGGTACGTTGGAGAGCGCCTCGCTGCCGTGCCCGTGCCACCGTGGCCGCCATGGCCAGCATAGAGCTTCCTCCGGTGCGCCTGCTGCTGTTCTAGGTGTCGGGGTATGTTTGCAGGGTGGTGTTTGTCATGCTGGTGCGGTCCGCCTCGCCGGTGCCTCACTGCTGGCGAGTTTGATCGGCCAGAGCCGGTAGTGCCATCGTGTCCTGTGTTTGTGTCACTGATGAACGGGCCCAGGCTGTCAGTGAGAGAAGGGAGAGAACAGAGAGATTTTGTATTTTTTGAATTTTAAATAGTGCAGAAACTTTGGAAATTCATAGGAAAATAATTACAGCTCTAAAAATTCTGAAAATTTATGTGTAGCTTCTGTACATGTTCTATTATGGTTTAAAAATATGAAACTTGAAATTTGAATAAATTTTTAATGTTCAAAAATTCAGTCAATTAATTGATAAATGTAATTTCTATGATTTTTGTAGGCCACTGTATAACTACAAAAATTATGAAATTTGTTTTGGTACACTAATTTGTCATGAGGAAGGTTACATAAAATTTTGAGGTCATTTGGAACAAGTTTGTTTTGAGCTTATTTCCAAATTAATTCAAAAATGAATAAAAGCAAACCCTAAGTGTTAGGTTAGAGTTTGATCTTGTTTTGGTCATATTTTGTGACCAGTAGGGTTTCAAGATCAATTTGGTCAAGTCACTTTGGTCATAAGCCCTAGGTCATTAAAGTGTTGGTTGGAGTTTAGTTAATGAATGATTTCATTCATTAAGGGTAGAACTTTGGAGTGATACTTTAGGGTAGTCCTTTAGAAGACTGTAGGGTTTCTTAGTAATAATTGTTGTGTGGTCCTTGATGGTAGAATTGCAAGTTGGTTTTGTTGGCTTGCAACTATACCGTGAAGGAAAGTTGTACTCAAGGTGTTATTACGTTTCATGCACCATGAAAGCATCATGTTTACATTATCATCATGTTGAAGCATATGTTATTATTTCGTGTAGAATCCGAGAGTGAACAGATCCTAGTTGAGCAAGTTGTGGAAGAATCCCTGGTTGTCTCGGGATTTGATATTTGTGGTACTGATCCGGAACCCGAGATCATCAACGAAGGCAAGCCCCAGTTTATGCATTAAACCATTACCTTGTTTACTTTGAAAAGTTTATCACCTATGTTACCTATTGCATTAAGTTGATTTATTCAAATGTTACCTACTTGATGCATTGCCTACCTTGTTAATTGTTTACCATCCTTGAAGATGATTTCATTTACAAAGACATAGAATGCTTAGTATGCTTTATGGTAGGCTTTCAAAGTAAAAGTTTCGATACAAACAAAGATGGCATACTGGCCAAAGAAAGAAAGAAGATAGAATGAACTAGAGACTAGTCGGGTGACTTATCTTGAATGTTGGGTAATGTTGCTGACTATGTCACTTAAAGGCCACTCATTGTGGATCTTCTGAACGAGACACTTTGTAGTATTGGTCACATACTCTGGTAAGCCTACTTCGGCTAATCCGATACTAAGATGAATGCCCACACACTGGGAGTGAAGAGATGGCGGAAGTAGCGTGTACCCTCGTGGCTGGAATGTGGCTGGATTGGAGGTGTGCTATGCTCTTGGGTGGCATGGAGATGGCTTAGTATGGGAGGATCCGGTAGCGAGGTTGATATATGCAAGATTAAGTTCTACATATGTCATGTGATAAGGAATCCCCAGCTGGGACTTGAATCAATTGGAATTGCCAGTGCTTTGCAGATATGGAGACTCGATTCATTATAGAAGCAATGCAGGACTGGTGAATTACTAAAACTTGAGATAAGGAATGGAATGAGAAGGATTGGAACATGGGATATGAACACTTAGTTCGAGATAATGAACTAAGAAGACTTAGGGGTAAAACTTGAAAATAGGATAAAAAATAATAAGCTTTTGGCAAAGAACTTTTGAATCTTACTACATCCTTACCTTGTCCCAACACCTGCATCCCTAAAGTCCTTCGCCCCCTTTTTCGTCGAGTCAGTCTTGTTGAGTACTTTTATAAGGATCAACTTTGGTATTCAAAGTTTTCAAAGTTTACATATAAAATTTGGAGTAATTTTGAAATGATTGAAATGCTCAAATACACCCCAAATTCAAATTTCAAAATGGAAGCAGGATTTGAAAATGTTTATTTAAGAAAAGTTGTAGAACTTGAAAATTTGAGCAAGTTTTATTTTTGGAGATTTTCAACTTTTTTAGAAAATTTGTGAGTAATTTTTAAAATGGACTCAGTGGCTGTGGGGGGGTATGACCCCGGATACCCACGGCAGGCCATATGGGCTACGCCTCCAGGGGCGGTCTAGCCCACGAGAAGGAGCCTTGCGGGGCATGATTCTGCTCAGCGCCTCCCGCAAGGCATGGGGAGGATATCCGGAAGATGTTATGTGATCTGATAGGATATGTACAATCCCGTGTTTCTTGTAATCTGTTATTACTTTTTGGTTATCTCTCAGATCTAACCGACTTGTAACCTTGCCCCCCGGACTATATAAGGCGGGCAGGGACCCCCTACAAAATCACGGCAAATCATACGATAGCTAATATAAACCAACAGACCACAGGAGTAAGGTATTACGTCATACTGATGGCCTGAACCTGTATAACTCATGTGTCTCTATTGCCTTCTTGTTCTTGATTACACGCTCCTCTGCTGATCAATCTACCATCGCGGGATACCCCTCGGTGGACTACTGACGATATTCTATCGACAGTTGGTGCGCTAGGTAGGGGTGTGCGTGTTGTTTCCTTATCGAACAAGATGGCTTTTTCCGCAGGCTCTTCGTTCCTCCCGCAGCCCGGCCAGATCTTCACGATCGGATCCATCACATGGGTCATCAACATCGACGGAGTTGGAGAGCTTCTCGAGCCGGTGTAGATCCATTCTGCGCCGACCACCCTCGCACCTATGACCGTAGATCCAATCTCGGAGCCACTTCCGAGGTTGACTTCATCAGCCACTCGCCGCTCGCTTCCTTGCTATCGGAGGAGGCATGTCAACAATGACGATTTGATCGAGTCTATCGATCAGGTCGGCCTGAAACTCGCCGATTACCTCTCCATTGCTGAGTCAGCTCTGGACACCCTTGTTCAGCACCGACCACCTTCCGATCCCGATCTGTCGGTGTTTAGTGCTTGGCAAACCTCAGGGCTCGCCGCCCTGCCCTTCGGGCTCGCCAACACCGCCGCTACGTATCAGGACGTCCTGAGGGGCAAATTCACCGATCGGCTCACCGACCAGCTTCCACCAACCATCAACATGCTGCACGCCAGCTGGGGTCTCAGAACATCCCTCCAAACTATCCTTGAGGAAAATCCAGACTCCGAGTCTCAAGGCTCCACGGAGCCCCTCGCCGAGACCTTCACCAGGCAACCTCCTCTCCTGCCTTTTCGGGGTGGCGCAATCTTCAACGTCAGTATTGACAGCCCCCTCGGAACGGCAAAATAGATGAGGAATGCGCCGCTCGTGAAAACAGGAACACCAACCACGCACAACACCGTGATAACGAATGCGCCATTGCGATGGCCGAGGCCACTCGTGATAACCAGTTCGATTCACATGGAAGGCCCCTCCATCGCAACCTCAACGAAGAATTCCTCAGTGTTGACGGCCACAACGTTTTCAAAACTCCGAGCACCAATCTGGCCATGGTCGCTAATGAACTTGCACACCTCCCGCAGACACCCGAGCTCGCCAAGGTCGCCGCTATGCTTAAAGCGGCACACTGTCAAGTTAATGAGATCCGAGAAGTTCAGAGACCTTCATGCTCCACAAGCGTGATCCGCCGATCAGCCGATCCTAGATCTAATCGCCGCCCTAGTCAAAGCCATTTCGCCGACCAGTCACTACCTCCCCAGGGGGGAGTTGGAGGCCACCACGCTGAGCATCATCACAGGCACGACCAAGAGGTCAAACAGGACGCCCGAGTGCACCTCAGTAACCTTCGGGATGCATGACGGTGTATCGATCAACGATGTTTCGGGCGCCATGAAGATGAAGTACGACGTCGCTAGGAGTACAAGCAAGAGTATGGCAACCCGGACTCAGCTCTGGAGCCGATCGTCGCTGGCAATACTGCCGATATCAGCCCCGACAGCCCGGAAGGGCCCCCTGCGTTCACCAGGGCACTTCGAACGCTCCAGTGGCCCCGTGGTTTCAAAATCATCGGGGTCGAGCCCTATGAAGGGAGGATGAACCCAACTCAGTGGCTGCAGGCTTACGCCATCGCCGTCCGCGCCGCCGGAGGAGACACCAACGTCATGGCAAATTATCTCCCTGTCATGCTCATGCCAGCCGCCATGAGCTGGTTCACAAGCCTTGCCCCGGACTCCATCAGATCTTGGGAACATCTAAAGAGAGTTTTCACCGACAACTACATGGCCACATGCAGGCAGCCAGGGACCAAGCACGATCTCAACCGCATCACCCAAAAGCCGTCCAAACTACTCCGCAGCTACATCAGGCATTTCTCCGAGATAAGGAATTCTATTCCCAACATCACGGAAGCCGAAGTCATCACGCCTTCATCCGAGGACTTCATCACCGAGAACTCCATTCTAAGTTCAACAGGAAGCCACCTACCGGCATCGGTGAGATGATCACAACTGCCAACCAGTACGCCGACGCCGAGGAAGCAGAGGTGCGTTTTAATGAAGATACGGGCACTAATTGTCCGCCTCGCCGCCACGACGACCGTAATGACGACTAACAGCACAATGATCGCCACCATGATGACCGTAACGACGACCGACAGCACAACGGTCGCCGCTATGATGACCGCGGTTTCCATCAGGATAGTGGACGAGATCGGCCAGATGGATACAAACCTGGTCAGAATCGCCGCCGCCGACCAGATCACTTTGTTGCCAACGTCAATGAGCCACGCGCAAAGCATAACTATGATGAGCAGTACAAGAAGATCCTTGACAGACCGTGCCCCCTGCACAAGAATGCCAAACACAAGATGAAGGACTGCCTTGGTTTGGCTAGGGAGTTCCAGGAGAAAAAGTACAATGACGACAATGGTGGGAACGGAGGATGTCGACCTCCTGGGGATAATAATAATGCCTTCCAGGACCACGACAAGGTGGTCACCACCGTCTTCGGGGGTTTCGCCTCCAACAAAAGTAGAAGGGAACGGAAGCTCGCCGCCCGACGAGTGCTCACCATCGTTTCAGAAGAAACTACCGCCAACCCTAGCTATCACCCGTGGTCCAAAGTCTCCATCACCTTTAGCAGGGCCGACCAGTGGGTGGACATACCCTACACAGGGTGTTTTCCCCTCATCCTTGATGTGACTATCTAGAAGGTGCTCTTCAGAAAAGTCCTCATCGATGGTGGGAGCGCTTTGAATCTACTCTTCGCCAGGGCCCTAAGGGAGCTCGGCCTCGGGCCAACAGATCTCACGCCTTTAGACTCCTCCTTCTAGGGCGTGGTACCTGGCAGGGCATCCAGACCGCTTGGGGAGATTACCCTACCAGTATAGTTCGGCATGGCAACCAACTACCGAGTGGAGCATATCAACTTCTACGTCGCCGACTTCTACACCGCCTATCATGCCATACTGGGGCGACCGGCTCTGGCCAAGTTCATGGCCGTTCTGCACTACGCGTATTTGGTGTTAAAAATGCCTTTGCTCGCAGGGGTCCTGTCTTTGTAGGCCAACCTCTCCATCGCCTACGCCTGCGAGACAGAAAGTCTTGCCCTCGCCGAAGCCATCGACCTCTCCATCCAAATGGCTAGCGTGATCGCTGAAGCCAAGATGCCGTCTACTGACGACATGGAGATCCTAGAACCTCCTCGTGCCTCCGCCAAGTCCAAGGAAGTCAAGGAGATCGGCCTCGGCCTCGACGACCCTTCCAAGATGGTGAAAATTGGGGCTCACCTTGACCCCAAATAGGAAGGTGCGCTTGTCTCCTTCCTATGTGCCAACGCCAATATGTTTGCTTGGAAACCTACAAACATGCCGGGGGTACCACGGGAGAAGATCGAGCACTCCTTGAATGTCTCGCCGACCGCTAAACCGATCAAGCAAAAACTTCGCCAATTCACGCCGGACAAAAAGGAGGCTATTAGGGTAGAAATAAAACGGCTCTTAGCTGCTAGATTTATAAAAGAAGTGTATCATCTAGATTGGTTAGCTAATCCTGTTCTTGTTAAGAAAAAGAATAAAGAATGGAGAATGTGTGTTGATTATATTGATCTTAACAAACACTGCCCTAAAGACCCCTTCGGCCTACCTCGGATAGACGAGGTTGTAGACTCCACCGCTGGCTACGAATTGCTCTCCTTTCTTGATTGTTACTCCGGCTACCATCAGATCTCCCTCAAGAAGGAAGACCATGTCAAAACATCTTTCATTACGCCTTTCGGTGCATATTGCTACACCACTATGTCCTTCGGACTAAAGAACGCTGGAGCGACCTACCAAAGGGCTATCCAGACGTGCCTCGACCAATAGATCGGCCGTAACGTCGAGGCCTACATCGACGACGTGGTCATCAAGACTAAAACCACCGACAATCTTATCACCGACCTTGAAGAAACTTTCACAAACTTGAGCAAATACCGATGGAAGTTGAACCCTTCAAAGTGCATCTTTGGAGTTCCATCTAGTATCCTGCTAGGCTACATCGTCAGCGCTCGGGGCATTGAACTGAACCCTGATAAGGTCTCTGCCATCACCAACATGAAACGCCCAATGTGCGTCAAGGATATACAGAAGCTTATAGGCTGCATGGCTACGTTAAGCCGATTTATCTCGTGCCTCGGTGAAAAAGGGCTACCTTTCTTCAAGCTCCTCAAGGCCTCCGAGCTTTTTTCTTGGTCAGAGGAGGCAGACACAGCTTTCGAGCAGCTCAAGTTGTTTTTAACAAAACCTCCAATCATGACAGCACCACGACCAGATGAAACTTTGCTGGTTTACATCGCCGCCACTTCTCGAGTTGTTAGTACGGCTATTGTCGTCGAACGCGAGGAAACTAGACATGCCTACAAGGTACAACGTCCGGTCTATTTCATCAGCGAGGTACTTAATGAGCCCAAAACTCGTTATCCTCAGGTGCAAAAGCTATTATATGCAATTTTGATCACTTCACGCAAGCTCTGACATTACTTCGAATACTACAAGATCGCCGTGGTCACTGAGTTCCCTCTGGGGGATATTCTCCACAATAAAGAGGCCAATGGCCGTATCATCAAGTGGGCTGTTGAGCTCGGCACCTACTCCATTGACTTCAAAAGTAGACCAACCGTCAAGTCACAGGCGCTTGCTGATTTCATCACTGAGTGGACCGAAATCCAAGAACCTATTGCCACCTCTTGCCCCGAGCACTGGGTGATGTACTTCGACGGCGCCCTCAATATCAATGGTGCTGGTGTGGGCATTCTGTTCATCACACCGACAAAGGATAAACTACGATATGTTCTTCGCATACATTTTCTGGCCTCCAACAACGCCACGGAATACGAAGCATGTCTCCATGGCCTCTGTATAGCTGTCGAGCTCGGCGTCAAACGCCTCATGGTATACGGGGATTCCACGTTGGTTATCAATCAGCTCAATAAAGATTGGTCTTGTTCCAGTGAGAAAATGGACGCATATTGCGCTGAAATCAGGAAGCTTGAAAGGAAATTCTACGGCATCGAGTACCACCACGTGGTACGGGATCAAAACCAACCAGCCGACCAGCTATCAAAGATAGGATCTTCTCACGCCACGGTTTCACCGGGGGTTTTCGTTCAAGACCTCCTGACACCATCCATCAAAGAAGATAAGGAAGTTGTAGAAGTACCCCCTGCCGAGCAGTTGGTACTCGCGGTACCTTCGCCGATCATCGATTGGAGGGAACAATTCATCAAATACCTCTCCAACGGTGAAGTACCAGCCGACAAAATCAAAACCGAATGACTAATTCACTGAAGTAAGCATTACGTGTTGGTAGACGGTAGCCTGATGAGGAAAAGTGCCAAGGAAGGGATACTGCAGAAGTGCATCATCCAAGACGACGGCGTGAAGCTACTTTCCAAAATTCACTCTGGTTCCTATGGCAATCATGCGGCTTTGAAAACACTGGTCGGCAAAGCTTTCCAAGCAGGTTTTTACTGGCCCACGGCCATCTCCGATGCGGAAGATCTCGTTCGGCGATGTGAGGGGTGTCAGTTTTTTGCCAAGCAAATACATGTACCGACACAGGAACTACAGACCATTCCAGCTTCCTGGCCATTCTCATGCTGGGGACTGGATATGATCGGGCCTTTCAAACCAGCGCCAGGATGTTTCCGGTATGTGTACGTCGCCATTGATAAGTTCTCCAAGTGGATTGAGTACAAACCACTCGTCGTAGCTACTGCTAAGAAAGCAGTCGAGCTCTTTGAAGACATCGTACACAGATTCGGTCTCCCGAACAGCATCATCACCGACCTCGGGACAACTTTTACCGGCCATCATTTTTGGGACTTCTGCGAAGACCGGTGCATCTCTGTTAAATACATTTCCGTTGCTCATCCTAGAGCTAATGGCCAGGTCAAACAGGCTAATGGTATGATCCTCGACGCCCTCAAAAAAAGGCTCTATCAGAAAGAAGAAAAGCATCCGGGTAGGTGGCTCAAAGAACTACCAGCCATGGTCTGGGGACTGCACACTCAAGCTAGTCGCAATATCGGCGTATCTCCATATTTTATGGTCTATGGCTCAGAGGCCATACTCCCAGCGGATATTGCATTCCGAGCACCTAGAGTAGAAAATTATGATGAAGAGCAACCGCAGCTGTTCGGACAGAAGACATTGATCGGGCTGAGGAAGAACGTCTGATTACTTGTGTTCGCACAGCCAAGTACCTCGAAGGTCTGCGGAGGTATTACAATCGTAACATCAAAGGTCGTTCATTCGTGATCGGCGACCTCGTCTTACGTAAGAAACAAAAAACCGAAGGGCTTCACAAGCTGTCATCACCCTGGGAGGGCCCTTACATCGTAAAAGGTGTTACTCGACCAGGGTCTTATCGTTTATGCGACTTAGATGGACTCGATGTTCCCAACTCCTAGCACATAGAGCACCTTATACGTTTCTACCCCTAAAATAACACATATATGTATTCTTGTAACAACCCAAAAATCCACACACCAAAAATCCCAACTACAAAATTTTTCTGTTTTTAACCCCATGTGGTGAGGAGTGACATTTGTAGGAGCTAACCCTAAGTGTTGCATTAGCCATAAGCATAGCATGTCACTTGTTGTATAGGTGTGTGTTTAGGATCCCTAACACCTACATACTTGCATGCATTTAAATTCTAAACAAGTGAGTTGCTTTTTATTGATCTTTTGTTGTGCAAATAAAAGAGAAAGGAAAACAAAATAAAAGAAGGAATAAATAAAAGAGAAAGGAAAGAATAGGGAGCAGCATCAGCAGCCTAGGCCTGCTCGGCCTTGCGAACCAGCCCGCCTGCCCTCCCACATGCGCACGTGGCCCACGAAGCCGACCCAGCAACACCCTACCGCCCGCACGCGCACAACCCACTGATGAGCCGAACCCGCCCATCAGACGTCACGCACCGCATGCCGCCACATCAGGACAAGCTAACAAATGGGCCCCCTCTGTTAGCCACCCAGCTACAGCGTCGTCGTCTTCCCCACGCTCCCTCCACCATGCGACCGGGAGCCAACCAGCACGGCAGGCGCGGGCCTAGGGTCATGCAAATCACATGACCTTGTTTCCCCTTGCGCCGTGCCTACGCTACCGCACGCAAGCCGTCGGATGCGCTCGGTGCATCACCACCGCCCATCGCTGACTGCCATTGAAGCCCTTGGAGCTCAGCTATAAAAGCCAACGTCCGTGAACCCTAACCCTCAGCCCATTTGCCGCCACTGCTGGTGGCACAACACCACACCGCGACAAGTCAAGAGAGAGGGAGGAGGGAGAAGCATGGAGGAGAAGGAGGCTGCCATGGGGAGGAGCTCGCTGGATCCAGGAGCGCCGCCCCGATCAGCTACACTGAGGGTGCCACATCCCACCCAATCTCGTAGCACCTATTATGCATGGCTCATGTAGAACTGCTATTGCTTTACTTTATTGTTATATACACACTATGATAGGACTTGCATGGTAGTATGCTTTCTTGATGGCCTTTACCTTGACGCAACCTTACCCCTGCTCACCCTGCTGATAGGCTAGTCACACGCTCGCTGCTATATTTCAATGCTTATCACTATTACTATGCTTGCACTACAATGATGTGTGGTAGGAAACTGGTGTTATCTGGACTATGGGGGAGAGTGCTGCGTGTGTGACTTGGGTGCGTGGAGGGTGAGGGTTGTGTCGACCGAGCTGGAATAACGATGAGCCTGGGGCAAGTCTTGCCATGTGGTGCTACCTGGGCACTTGGATATGGAATACCTATGGCGGGTAAATGGTAATTGGAGGTGGCCTCGGGTGTGAACCTTGGGGAGGTGGAGCTCGGGGTAGAGGTGCTATGGTGGCATGGTAATTAGAAACCCTAATGAAGACATTCTGGCTTGGTCATCCCTAAGGACTTACTAGTACTCAGATTCACCAGGAAGCCTTACATCCCACTCGCCCTATATGGTGCGGGACGGTCGGACTACTTGGTAGAACAATGCCACTACTACTAGGCGAACGTGTGCAAGGAGGTACGGGGCGCGCGGTTTCCCCCCACACCCTTCCGAGACTTTAGGAGGCCTTGTGGACCTAGCTCCTAACATTCGGAGGGCCCCAGCTCTGTCTATGACTCACAGTATCAACCATCCCAGACTAGACTTGGGATGTTCCAGGGCTGAGAGGTAGGGTGGCATCATTCTAGGCTAGCAAGCGACCGGGATCCACCTAGACGGGGCACCGTCGAGGATGGCTATCTTGTGGGAATGTGAAACCTCTACAGAGTGTATGGTTGATCGATCGATACATATGCTGACTTGTTGGCTATGGACCTTTCCTGGGTTTCGCTTAAACTAGATAGGAGATGAGTCCTTCTTTTCTCCCCCTAGAAGTGAGTGTTCGGTCGTAGCCAGGGGCTACGGGCCTTGAGACAGAGCCGAGAGGGAGTTGGCCTGTCGACTAAGTGATGGTATGGTATGGTGATGGTGTGGAGATGGTGGTATGTCGATCCCCGGGATCGAAACCTAGCTCTGGAATGGGAATGGGTGGAATGTGTATGGGAATGGAGTTAAAACTTGACCAACTATTATTATATACTTGATATGCTACTGCATAGGAAACCCCAGCCTTATAGGTTCCTTTGGTTATATCCAACCTGCATCCAATTTCCATCAAGCAAATGCTCATAGGGTTGGGAGTGGCCAGTACAAATTGTACTGATAAATTTTGGCATACAGGTTCTGCTGAGGAGTATAGCTCCGAGGAGTTTGACAGTTGAGGGTTTCGTGCCTACGCTCGAGTTTGGCGATCTTATCTTCAAGCTGTTTTGAATAAATGCTACTTTTGATTCCGCCAATGCGGCGATGTAATAATTTATATAATTCCACACTATTTGTACTCTGATATTATCGTTGTATGGATGTGATATTCGACTAGAATTTGGGTAATATGATCTACCACGGTCTTATTACACTTCAACTCTGTGGATTTCCCTTCGTAGAAATTGGGGTTGCTTCAGTTGGTATCAGAGCCATACTTGACCATAGGATGAAACCCTTAGAAATGGACGATAGAAATAGGACGTGGACAACCCTTCTTTCGGTTATATACTGACCCTGCATTCACTTTTCTGCAAGGCTTATCTATTATTGACCTGCTAACACCTGTTTCCCTAAAACATGTAGATGGCAACGAATGTCAAATGGCCGCCTCTAGGACCGCTACCTCTGGACCACACCAAGCTTACCTTCAACCTACGTGAGCTCGGGGGTTTAGCACAGACCCTCTGCCGAGTTCTCGTCACGTTAGGTGTCCCCAATGAGCTTGTCAAGGTCACCTGCACCGGGAAGCCAGCTAAGGAAGGAGGAATCGAAGGATCGATTGTCACCTCAGTGGAGTTCCCAGCTAGCACTACCTTACCTTCTGTCCCAGCTTTCACCGAGTTGACTATAGAGGACACAGTTGAGGAGGGACTACAGGCTATCTCACACAAGGCACTTCACAGAGTGATATGGGACCACTACGAGCACCTGAAGATGATAGAGTTCTGTCTACTTCCCTAGGCCCTCGACCTCAGCCTTACCCCCAGTGAGCAGAGTTTTGCAGCAGGCAGAGTTATCCTTGCAGAGAAGGACAGATGCCTCCGTGTCTCGGTTGTCCACCTACTAGAGCAGGACAGGTACGTGACCCAGCTTGAGCAGAAGAGACGTCAGGACCGGGCTCTTCTGTGGGAGTGCCAGGAGCAAGACTCGCAGGGAGCATGGGAGCGAGCTAGTCTGCTCGAGGCAGTTGCCAAGCTAAAGGATGAGCTCAACAGTTGTGAGGAAGTCCACAGAGCCGAGGTCGCTGACTTACAGGACAAAGCAGCCAACCTAGGCAATAGGAACTACTACCTCAATAGCAAGGTCTTGGAGTTGTAGAGAGAGTTGGAGGACAAGAAGGCCGAGTTCAACCGCAGAGGAGATAGAGAGAGATCCAAGGGGATTGACATGCTGAAGATCCATTCCCGAAACAAGACCATGACTCAAGATCTAGAAGAGTTCAGAAAGAAGTCCGTTCGCAACTAGGGTCACCTGATTGAGGCACTCAGGCAGAACGGGTACCTACAGGACAAGTGTGAGAGGACTCGACAGGCCTAGCAGAAGTCTGATAGGAAGCACCTCAGGGAGATGAAGGGTATGTGGGATCAGCTACCCAAGGAGATTCGCAGCAAGACGAAGCCTAGGATAGAGGAGTTTGAGTTAGCCCCGACTCACCTCAACCTAGACGCCTGCTCTACCCTACCTAGAGCCAAGCCTACTGAGGAGCTCACCGAGGCCTTAAAGTACGTGTGTTGACTTCACAAGTCTGACGAGGAGATCGAGATTGAGAACAGTCGTATCCTAGCTGCGGTGTACGAGTTAGAGTAGATGACCCTGCGTGGTCATGAGTCATGTCAGTAGCTTTCGTAAGTTGTACCCCATGATGTACCCCTTATGAGATGTATTATGAGACACTATGCGTAGAACGATTCTCGCACGTCTTCAAGTGTAGCTACTGGAGATGATGCTATGTAATAAAACCCATGTAATGAATGTTTTGGATCTTATTGCATCTTATGGATCTTACTGCTTCCTTGAAATGAGTGTTGGATAGTGCAAATGCTTTTCTTTAAATCGTCAAAATCATGTAATCATATTGAATTATAAGCACTTATGGCACAAGCACTAAAATTCCTATGATCCTTGTTGTAGATGCCGAACCGATGATCTGATCGCCTGATGAACCGTGGACGTGCGCCCACTCCCAAACCAGTCGAACTAAACGGGAGGCGTGGTGGCAACAACCGTGGCTGTGGCTGTGGCCATGGACATGGAGGGATACCCTTCAACCTGGAGCATACCCCACCGCCTGAGGAGAACATTCCACCACCACCACCACTGAACCTGGCAGAAGTAATGGCGCAACAGACCCAGCTTCTTGCAGCTCTAGTTGAAGGAGCAAACCATCGCCAGGGAGGTCAGCAGAATGACTTCCAAAGGAAGCTAGAAGGATTCCTAAAGCTAAGGCCACCTACCTATGATGGCACCGACCCTGACCCATGTAACAGAACCGACCAATTATACGAAATTAAGTAAGAAAATCATCCACCAGAGCAGACGATTTAGCCAACTTAAGCCCGTATAACCCGGTAGTCCGAGAAATCACGAAGGATTTCAAACCAATTCGTGTCCCAGCCATGATCGTAATAAGTTTAGCGGTCACCAATCACATATTACATAAAAGTTTGCATAACAGATACATCAGAGTTTAAACATACTTATTACAAAACAAGTTCGAATAAAAGTAGCAGAAGTCATTTGTTTAAAACCACACACACTCACACGGAGTTCAAATATAGTGCCAGCTGATGATCATCTCCAACAAAAGCATGAGACGAGACGTAAGGAATGACCATGCCCATGGTCCTAAGCATCACCCATCGCAGGATACAGGCAGTTGATACAGTAGCCATAGTACATCTGCCCATCTGCAACAAGTGGGAATAAAACCCTGAGTACGAGAAGGTACTCAGCCAGACTTACCCGACATAACCGAAAATAAACGACACCAAGGATTATGAAGGGCTTTATGGTAGGGTAGCTGACTCATTTGCAAAAGGAAGCATTTTTAGCATTTCAAGAACCTTTCTAAAAACATTATTGCCAAATTAATTATTATTAACCTGTCAACTAGATTTGCACCTATACTAGAGTAAACATGTGATTAAGCAGATAATGATAACCAATGATCATTAC
Source organism: Miscanthus floridulus (assembly GCF_019320115.1). Classification (NCBI taxonomy): domain Eukaryota; kingdom Viridiplantae; phylum Streptophyta; class Magnoliopsida; order Poales; family Poaceae; genus Miscanthus; species Miscanthus floridulus. Next base: position 6,834,461 of record NC_089586.1, read on the forward strand.
GCAACTTCCATACTGTCATATTCATTATAACTGTCCAAGTGTTCCATAACATTTACTACGATGAAGTAACTCAAGTCAAGTGCTCACTATCCAGGAGCGATGGCGATTCGAATCGATTCCTAACCAGCTGGTGATTTGTTCCTTACACAAATCTCACTCACCCGCTAAAGTGAGATATTGATCACCGAGTCAACTTTCCAGGAACCTCGAGTTTGCCAGGAACCACATGTACCCGGGGGCCGACCGACTGCACTTTGGCCTTATCATCCCGCCCCCGTGTCCTACCACCCCTGCTTCGGCACAGTGCGCTGCGGGCAATTTACTCGGCCCGAAAAATCTCCCAGCTTCGCGGTCGGAAGGTACTTTATCCGGCCAGCTAAATGTAAGGCATGCGTTCAACATGACTCGAGGCCCAACAACGGCCGGTCCTTAATCGACACAGACGGAAAACACTACAGTCCAAAACACTGCAAGTCTCCGTCCGGTCTCAACTTCATTTAACACTTAGTTATACCATGACTTCATAGTCATCCAAGCAGATCCAGGTAACCACCTATAGCTCGCAGGTGACAGGAAATCACTCGACTTCTACCGGTCTAAGCCAGCTAAGCATTTACTTGACTGCGGATACCAGGGTAACAAGGATATAGTATAACAAAGGTAAGCAAGGTATAATGCAGCAACGGTTGCAAACAACTCCTGAACGTAATGCATCAATTAAAGTAAAGCATTTAATTAAATCATTGCAAACCGGGAGAGAAATGCTCCGGGGCTTGCCTCTCTCGAAGGAGCTCGGACGGTGATCGGGGCACTCCGGAAGTTCCTCAACGTCCTCCTCGTCGGCTTCTGGCACTTCCTGCTGCTGCACCTCGAGCTGCTCCTCTGGCTCCTCGGGTATGATGACGGGGTTCTCGGTTTGCGATCCTGTATGATGCAATGCGCGTAAGTGCTCATGCAATCGGTGCATCGAAGGAGATGAATGTAATGGATATGTTGAAATGCAAGGTAGTCAACATCGTCCAAGAAACTATACTATAAGCACATGTCATCTACTGCATTCTCTTCTACTACTAATATGTTAAGTTAACATATCTTAAGAAATGCTTCAAAGATACACCAAAGCTTTACTAATTTCTTAATCACACTTAAAGCGACACTTGCTTATACCCTAATTAATAATAGGTTTGAATAGCAACATATATTTCTGATGATCCTAAAAATCTGAGAAAATTACAGTAGCATGATACTATCCTAAACAGACTACCATAAAAATTTCATGGCATTTGGATAAGTAAACTATCCTACACAAAATGACAAGCTATAGCATGAAAATGAGCATGAAATTACTTTGTACTATGAAAAGTGTTAAACAACAGAATTAATATTTTTCCTAGGTTCTTCATAGCATATAATGACTGTACAAAATTTACCACATGCATGTTTTATACAAAGTTTGCTCTCTATCAAAAATAACAAAAATCAGCCATTAACGACACTTGAACTACACCTCTAAAGTTTTCCACAGCACATGCATGAAACATATTTTCCTTAGGAAGTACATGACCTAAGAAGATTAACAAACTTGAAATCATATTTTTATGAAGCCTATATATTTTTCTACATATTTTTCAAGTTATCAGCAATATTCAAGATTAAATAAAATCCTATAGAAAAGTATCTCAAAAATGACATGCAATAATTTTCCCAAGTAGATCTGGTAATAAGGAACCTAGCAAATTTTGTTTCAACAAATTTGGAGCAAGTTTGATCATCCAAACATTTTTCAAACCATTTTTGCTTTCAAATAACAAATCATAAATGGAAAACAATTCACTTAAGCGCTGCTGGGCCGGCCCGAAGGGACCCGACGGCCCACGACACGGCGCAGCCCAAACCTGGCTCTCTTCGGCTCGGCGACTGACACGCGGGACCCCCATGTCAATGACACGAAACAGGGGAGACGGCACACGTCGGCGCGGCGATGATCGAGCTCGCCGACGGTGATCTCCCTGGCGAAACTGACGGCACCAACATGACCTACGTGAAGAACCGCGTCGATTGGTACCCTAACCTTGCTCCCTACTGACCCCTAAGCACCCCAGCCACGGAGCTCGGCGGCTC
>NC_089586.1:7455239-7552359 GCF_019320115.1 Miscanthus floridulus
CAAACACCGCCATCTCATAGAAACTGCCAGAACACTTCTCATTTCCTCATTTGTTCCATCACATTTCTGGGGCGAAGCTATTTCTACTGCTGTCTATCTCATCAATAGACAGCCCTCATCCAAATTGTTTAGCAAATGTCCTGGTGAAGTACTTTTTGGTACTCCTCCAAACTATGATCATCTCCGAGTCTTCGGATGTACATGCTATGTTTTGCTTCCCCTCGTGAGCGGACCAAGTTGACTGCTCAATCTGTTGAGTGTCTTTCTGGGGTATAGTCCTGAGCATAAGGGTTATCGGTGTTATGATCCTATCTCTCATCGTATACGTATCTCCCGTGATGTGAATTTTGTTGAGGATCGCCCTTTCTTTTACAACCCATCTACTAAACCTTCATATTCCCCCACTGAGTCCACCTCCTTTCTTTGTTTTCCTACTAATTCATCTGGAGATGATGTTCCTGCACCATCCTCCTCCATTCCACCTCATGTGATATCTACACATGAGAGTCCTCCACCTCCACCTCCACCTCCATCTAAACCACCCATTAAACATGTCTTCACTCGTCGTCCCAAAGGTCCCACTGCTCCTTCATCTACCTCTACCACCCTGGCCAGTCCTGACGATCCCGTTGCTGATGTTTCTAATGTTGCTAATGAGTCACAAGCTTTATCTGATGAGTTACAGGTTGGTCCAAGATATAATCTTCGGGACCGTAGTACTATTGGGCCTGCTGACAAGTATGGTTTTCCATCTGTGAATGTTGTTGTTGATGAACCCTCCACGTATCAAGAAGCTTCCAGCATCCCTAAATGGCAGCTTGCAATGTGTGAGGAGCTTGCTGCCCTTGATCGTCAAGGGACCTAGGATCTTGTTCCATTACCATCACATGCAGTGCCAATCACATCTAAGTGGGTGTTCAAGATTAAGAGAAAATCTGATGGTTCTATAGAGAGATATAAAGCTAGACTTGTTGCAAGAGGTTTTCAGCAGGCTCAAGGCCATGATTATGATGAGACATTTGCACCCGTTGCTCATATGACTACCGTTCGTACTCTGATTGCAGTGGCTGCCACTTCAAACTGGGCTATCTCTCAGATGGATGTTAAGAATGCTTTTCTTCATGGTGCCTTGAATGAAGAAGTTTACATGCAGCCACCTCCAGGTGTTGATGCTCCCTTAGGATATGTTTGTCGTCTTCGTCGTGCCCTATATGGTCTCAAATAGGCTCCTCGTGCTTGGTTTGAGAGATTTGTTTCTGTGATACGAGCTGCTGGTTTTTCAGCTAGTGCTCATGGTCCTGCTCTATTTATTCACCTCTCTCCACGTGGGCATACTTTGCTCCTTCTATATGTTGATGACATTTTAATTACTGGAGATGATGTGGAACATATTTCCCATGTGAAGAAGCAACTTGGTGTGCAATTTCAAATGTCTGATTTGGGTCCTCTTAGTTATTTCTTGGGCATTGAGATTTCACATTCTGCCAATGGCTATTACCTCTCTCAGTCAAAATACATACATGACCTTATTGTTCGTTCGGGCATTACTGATAATCGCACGGCTGCCACACCTACGGATATGCACTTGCAACTTCATGCTACTGATGGAACGCCTCTTCAGGATCCTTCTCGCTATCGGCATCTTGTGGTCAGCCTTGTTTATCTTACTGTTACTCGACCTGACATTGCTCATGCTGTTCACATTCTAAGTCAGTTTGTGAGTGCTCCTACTTCTGTTCATTTTGGCCATTTGCTGCGTGTGCTACGTTATTTAAGGGGGACATCATCTCGATGCTTGTTTTATGCTTGCGATAGTCCACTTCAGCTTCATGCTTATTCAGACTCCACTTGGGCAAGTGACCCCATGGATCGCCGCTCTATCACAGGCTATTGCATTCTTCTTGGTTCTTCTCCTCTTGCATGGAAGTCCAAGAAACAAGCTGCTGTCTCTCGCTCTAGTACCGAAGCAGAACTTCAAGCACTGGCTACTACCACTGCAGAGATTGTATGGCTTCGATGGTTACTCGCTGATTTTGGTATATCTTGTGATGCACCCACACCTCTTTTGTGCGATAACACTGGAGCCATACAAATTGCCAATGACCCTGTCAAACATGAGCTTACTAAGCATATTGGTGTTGATGCCTTTTTCACTCGTTCTCACTGTCATCAGAAGACAATTGATCTTCAGTATGTACCCTCTGAGCTGCAACTGGCTGATTTTTTCACGAAAGCCCAAACTCGAGAGCAACATCGGCTTCATTTGATCAAACTCAATGCTTCAGATCCTTCGCTTCCACCTTGAGTTTGAAGGGGGGTGTTAAGTGTATATCAAGGCCCATCCTATAGGCCCATATAGCCCATGTGGCTCTCTATATATATATGGCCATCTCCACTAATTGATACATCTTCCGTCATTTCTAAGGTTAGTTACACAGAACATCATCTGAAGTTTCAAGTTTTAAAGTCTGCATAATGACAAAACTTAACTCACACCAAACACATGCAGATGACAACAAATTAACTCTCAACAATTTTCTGTAGCAGTTATCAATTTGGCACAATTATATGACATGGAAAAATAGAAAAGATAACTTCCTTGTACATACAAACATGACATGAAACAATAAATTAAGAAAAGAACATCTTGCCTGTTGCCTATACGTATGTTCTTCTATGGTCCCACAAGTGATTAGGCGATACACAATTACATCCCTTACTTGTCCGATCCTGTACGCTCTATCAACCGCTTGATTATCATCACTGTTAACAATAAGATTAGTATTAAGAAAATAGTGCAGCAACATGTTTTGTAAATAGGATTAGTACTACCATGGGTTATCTGAAGGATCTATTATTACAACCCGGGATGCTGCAGTTAAGGTAATTCCCACTCCGCCTACTTTCGTAGTAAGAAGGGATATAGGTGGTCCATCCTTCCGTTGAAAATTCTACCAAAAAAGGTAAGCGTGAAAATCAATACAAAAAAAGAATAAATGGAAATCAAGAAAAATGGGGGGAAAACAAAGTACACTTCAATAAGCTCGACTCTGTCTTCGCAACTCATGGTCCCATCCATCCTTATAATCTCTTCATTGATTTTGGCAGATAAAGCTTCCTGTTTGCAATTACAAATATTAAACATTTGTTTATATATGTATCAATTACAAATACACCATGGAGTGATCTTGATGGTGTAACACTTGTGCTTAGTTCCTTTTATCTTTTTTGCTAGTTAACTCTTTAAACACCTGTTGTGTGTGTGATGATAGAAGGGGGCAGGTATGGCAAGGAATCCCATGAAGGTAATGAGGTTACCTCAAGGACTTGTAGCATTTCCAGAGAGGTCAAAAACACAAGAATTTTGAGTTTATCATTCAGGAGAAGAGGCTGCGGCACAATAAAATTAGGTGGTTATTTCTAAATAACACGACATGAATTAGAAAGACACTTATCAAAAACTTACCAGGAAGTATAGCAGAAAGCTCAATTTACTTGAAGTTAGCTCTCTAGTTGATGTGTTGATTGTCTTCACTAAGGTGCGCTTAAATTGTTGTGAAATATTCTTGGCGCTTAAATTGTTGTGAAATATTCTTGGCGCTTGTCATTCCAACGATACTGGGATCCAAACAAAGGCTTTTTGCCACCTATATACAGAGAAAGAGAAACATGCCAGTGGAGCCAGTGGAAATGATGCATCCTCAACAGCAGGCAAAAATGATGGATTGCGAAGGCTTACTTTTGAAATTTCAAAAGCTCCACCATGTTTCCTCGACCTGGGATTGGGGTCAACCATGAGGGCCTCATAAAGGTTAGCCTGCACAAAGAAACAAAACCAAGTAAAACAGGTCCAAAGGTTAGGGTGAATTTGCTGACAAGCTATACATACATACACACCCACCCACCCACCCACCCACACACCCCACACAAATATGTAATATTATATATATTCCATACCTGATGAGCGCTTATTTTCACCCAGACAATCACCTCATACTTGTTGGCCTTTATCCTGCCTGAATCTTTCAAAGTCATTTTGCTTCTTCGTAAAACAAATGGAGAAACCAATTTGTTCAAGTCCTGGGAAAAATATTTTTAAGGGACTCAATAAATTGATCATTCTAGGAAATTTGGAAACATAGGAACTGTTATGTTTTTTAAGGAGCTAGCCCCTGTGTTCAGGCAGTACTAGGAAGGAGCAAAATGCAGGGAGATTGGCAGAATCAATCAGGGTGTATCCAGCTGCGTGTGGAGAGTAGTGTGGGGCATACTGGCAGTGTGAGTGGCCTGCAGCAGTCATTCATCCCGTGGGATTCCGGCAGGCCTGGGCAGCCATTGAATCATAGGTGGGATTTCAGCGGCATCAGTGGCAGTGGACTGCGGATTTTTGAGCAATCCCAGAGTAAGGTCTGCGCATTTGAGTTGTGTCCCTTAATTCCCACCCAACCTGGTATGGATTTGAGAGTCATCAATCACAGCGCAGGGTTGCTGGGAAGTCATGTGGAGCTTCCTGTCAGTGAGTTTGGTTTGTCTCACCAACAACTCCGCCACCAAGTCGATCTTCCAGCTGGTTTGGTGTGTCAAAATCAACAGATGGTTTGAAGCTACAGACCAAGCAGCAGATGGACCGTTTGTGCGAGTCCTCAGGATAAATTTCAGTTTTCCCACTTCACCACCTTATCCTCACCCTCACCGTCATCAGCCTCCAATCACACCACTGGGCACACCATAATCAGTACACACCCAACCATCGAGTTCCACAAGAAACAACATCCTACTCAAACATGGGCTCAGTTTTTATCTTATGTTCAGTCCCAGTTTGGTCTCTATGATAACACAACTGCCCTCACCCATTGCTAGAATGTAAGCAGGATGGCCTGGGGGAAGATTATGCTGACAGTACGACATTTCTATGCACAATAGTGGATTTGATGAGCTGTACTTTGTTTCTCAGTTCACTAAGGGGAACTAATAGTCTGAACCCTCAACTGGAAACTATGCATCTTGCTATTATGTTGGCCAAGATACAGAAGCAGGTCTTGGATGGTAAATGGAAATTCAAAAGACCAGAGCGCAGGACATCTCATCCCCAACAAAATCCCCAGCCAAAACTGACATCTCATCCCCAAACCAAATCCCCAATCAAAACTACCAGAGCGCAGGACATCTCATCCCCCAATCAAATATTTTGCCCCAATACACTGGCAGTTGAGGGATTAAAGAAAGGCAAATGGCTTTTGTTTTCTGTGTGGTGAAAGGTGTGATGCAAATATGAAACATAATAGAATAACCGTCAGAAATAATTAACCTCTGAACTCTCAATGGCTTTTCGTCTCGCACTAGGAGTTGATCCTTTGAACTTTCCACGATCGATAGGTACTAAGAAAGTCTCCTTAAATTCCTCCTTATTGCCCAGCAATGTTGGATTGCAGAATTTCATTAAGGAATAAAATTCCTGCACAAGGAGACAATTTAGCAGTTGGATTTAGAGCAGTATGGTGGAGGGGAAGAATGCAGATAGTACCATCAAATTATTTTGTATAGGTGTCCCTGTGACCACAATTCTGTGGTCACATCTGATCCCCTTAAGTGCTTTGGAAGCCTTCCCGGCTTCGTTTTTTATTCTGTGACCTTCATCTGCGAAGATGTAGTCTACAGTACCAAGCTTATCTGATATTTTCTGCTTATGGTCGCGGATAGTCTCATATGTAGTCAAAACAATACCGCCTTCCTGCGGGAGAGATGAGGGAAGTGATTATTTAGTGCTCGACTAGTCCCTAAGAAAGAAATAGTGTGCTGAGCAAAGTCAAAATCAGACTAACCTTCCCAACATTTTCTAGGGCAGTTAGATGGATTTTAGAGTTACCTTCAGTGAACCTGGAAGACAAAAACAATTACAGTGGTATAAACTCACACTTAAACATTAGATAAACTCACACTTAACATTTGACTAACTCACATTTTGCTTTGAAGACCAACTTTTGTTAACTCTGGTTTCCACTGATATATTACACTCAGCGGTGCAACGATTATAGCCTTGCTAATCAGATTTGAATTGAACAGCCCCCGTAGGAAAGCAGAGACTTGTCGGCTCTTTCCAAGGCCCATGTCATCTGCTACGATACCCCCTCTATTGGTGCAATGGAGTTCCCAAAACCAAAACATACCTTTGCGCTGGTGAGAGAAGAGGCCATTATATACTGCATACGGCAGAGAAAAACGTGTGCCATTACTTGGGATTATTTGGTTTAGATCATCTATTGGGCCTAAAGTCACATCCTTTATTTGCATATTGTTCATGAGATAAAAACTGATTGGTCTAATGGGAAAAGCCGCCTTGCACTTATTTGATATTACTGTGCAACCCACTTTAGCAAGCTGATGAATCCCCCTCATCCCAATTGATAGAAGTAGACGGCGGCAGCCTGGCTGTGTAGATGGGCGATGGCGGCTGCTTCAGAGGAGAAGGAGCGGACGTCGTCATCGTCCTGCGGGTCCTCGTCGCGATGGGAGTCGCCGCGAATGCGCTCCCGGAGGGCCGCGGCCTGCTGCTCCAGGGCGTCTGCCTGCGCGCGCTCTTTGGCAAGAGCGGCGGCGGCGAGGCGAACGCGCTCCTGGGCCGCGGCGGCGTTCTTGAGGAGGTCAGCCTCCGCCTGAAGGGCCAGGCTACGCTCGGTGTTGGTGGAGCGCAGGGAAGTAGCCTCATCTTCTAGCTTCTGGGCGGCGGCGAGTGCCTCGTCGCGGAGCTTGGCTGCGGCGGAGGCACCCAGGACATCGGAGGCGGAGGTGGCGGCCATGGGTGCGCGCGGGCGACGGCCAACCGAGGGGCGCGCGCGGGAGCCGGGCGGAGAGAGGAGACGGGTGCAGCGAGCGAACGGGCGGACGCGAGCACCGAGAAGAGCGGCGCGCGCAGCGACCGAGAGTCACGCGCAGCGGCCGAGAGGGCGCGTGCGCCTAGGAAACGCGCGCGCGCCTGGGAGAGCGGAAACGGAGGGTGGGCGGTACGGCTCAGGAGAGAGCGTCTGATACCATGATAGAAGCCAAAGGCTAAGATTGATTAGCTTAATGAATGATTACAGCAGAGGTGTTACATATATATAGAGAGAGTACAAGAGAGCCCAAAGGGCCTGGCCAGCCTGGAGGCAGCGCCCCAAGGGGCCAGTCTAGCCTAGGGAATTGGCAACAATAAATAGGGACTAATAACTCTAACACCAATAACATTGCCACAATGGACAGTTTTAACTTGCTGCTGTCTGTTTCCTATCCACATAATAGGATCAATTTCAAAGCTCTGTCCAACCGCATCTTTCTCTTCAGCTGCAGGACCCAGGATATTGACTCCCATACCAGTCCTAACAGTTCCAGAGTATACACGACCAATGACAATTGGTTCATGTGTTTTAGCATCAGTAACAATCTTTGATATGTATAGCATCAGTGGACCTTTCGAGTCGCAGGTCCTAATAGCTGTTGCACATCTAGCTTGGCATCTTAGTTGCTTAGTTACTATCATTGCAAGGTGCTAGAGTATTTAGATAGAGGGGTGTAGTCTTGGCTAGACCGATAGTTTTAATTCCGCACTTGAATCAGTTAACCAACGTGATTAAGTTTTAAGAAAAGACTATTCAACCCCCCTCTAGTCCGCCATCTCGACCTTTCAATGTCCCTCTCAATGGGTCGATCCATCCCCCCTAGATGGGATCCCTGCCTCCCCTTTTATAGCTTTGAAGGGGAGGGCTCGAGTTACAGTTGTGGTAAAAAAGTGAAAGGGAAAAAGACGAAAGAGAAAAACAAAAAGGAAAGTGAAAGGGAAAAAGACGAAAGAGAAAAACAAAAAGGTGGCCTTGGGCGCGGCTGTCTTCCTCCTAGCACAAGGACAGCACGGCCGTCGAGTTTTTGGCCTCTCCGTCCACCGGTGCAACGCGTTGTGGCCATGCTTTGGCCTGTGTGCTTCTGTACCGTCGAGGATGGGCGATGCGTGCACCTGGATTTACGTAGAGAGGGGGTTAGCTGGCATAGTTGCCGCTACCTTTGTTGCTGTAGAGGCGTGGACGCCGGTCATGGTGGAATGACCGGGGTCATGTCGTTTCGTACCATGACTCCCATGCCCCCGTACACTAGGCGGGGTCATGCACGTCTTATTCGTGGAGGCAGGTGTCGTGGTGGGAGCCCACGTGGCTCCCAGCTGCGCCCGAGGGCCTTACACGTCCCTCAGGCGAGGCGGAAGTATGCCGAGAGGGTCGGGCGCTCCCATGCTTACGTCGTAGGGGTCGAGCGAGGCGGAGATTATTCCCGACGGTGTTGGGAATATGCCCTAGAGGTAATCATAGAGATGATTATATTACGTTGTATCCAAGATATATTATGAGTTCAATGAATATCCATTAAAGGCAACTTGTATTGATTGGCAATTATGAGAATTGTTTGTGAAACTCTTTTACTTGTATGGTTATTCTAAAATTGTCCCTGATCGGAGTTCGTGTGAGGATACACATGAATATTAGATCAGCACATATATTAGTTGATGACTATGTTTCACAAGTCATGGACATAGAGATGTCAAACTAATACTGTGGGCACATGTATGACATAGGGCTGGACTGACCCAATGTGAGATGTTCTAATTATCTCTATACATATCATGTACGTTATGTCCTTAGACCTGAGATTGTCGTATGTATTCAAGATGTGAAATGACCTACTCAGGGACTATCAAACGCTATTCCGTAACTGGGTAGTTATAAAGGTGGTTTTCGGGTTTGTCGAGATACATGCTGTGAGACATAGTCAATCAAGATGGAATTTTCCCCTCTTTATATAAGAGAGATATCACTGGACCACTCGAATGATTGGATCAAGAAATGCATGGCCGTGCTTGGGTTAAGTGTTAACCTATGAGCTGGACCAAATATCGTGAGGCAAGGGAATAAGATGTATGTGGTTTTGTGGTGGTTCGTCTAATATGATCTTTGCGTATGCATAGGAGTTGGCACGCCTTGCTAGAGGCCGCTATCAACTAATGGCTGAGTAAGAGTACTCGGGCCATGTCTATATGTGCGTGAACCCATAGGGTCGCACGCTTAAGGGGCTGAAAGCCTAATTTGGATTGGATCCGAGTTAGACAAGGCTTAGGGTTACTAATGGGCCTCCATCTCGGCAGCTCATTAGGGATGCCTATAAATAGATGGGGTGGGCAACGGGGCTGGACATGCTATTAGGGCAGCCGCCACACATCCCACGCCCACGCCTATTGTTCCTCACGGACCTAGCAGTCCGGAGGCGTGACGCTTCCTCCTTGCATGTGTGGATACCTCGAAGGTGCTGCATCTGGAGCACAAGGATGAACCGCACGAGAGGGACGGACAGATGGACGACCTTGCAACTGCACGGCACTGCTACGACACGTATAACTACATCGAGTCGCTTCCGCTGCACCTGCGCGTCTAGTGGTAATCCCGTGATCTATAACTAGCAGTAGATCTAGGTTTATGAGGTTGAATTTTTATTTTCCGGCTAGCGTAGCATCCTCATAACCCTACAGTGGTATCGGAGCTGTTACTGCGTTGTTGTAGGTTCGAATGCGTGCATATGAAGATATGCGCGGTAGTAGATGAGTCTCTGATCATGGTTCGTGATTTTACCGTGTTGGTCTTGTAACGATCTACTCGTACCGGTCGGAATTCCGCCATCCGAGTTAAGTGATACATGTAAATCCAGTCATGGCAAGATGAAGATCAATTCTATTGATTGAATCGAACCTAGGTCAAGTGCCGAGCGCATGTGATGCGCAGCGGTGATAGATAGGATCTACTGCCGGGCGCCGGGGTGCAAGAAAAAGTGATGTTCGATAAAACAGCCGTAACTTTTGCATACGACCTTGGATTGAGACGAACTCTAAACGAAAATTGTAGAGAAAAAAATTTTACATCCGTTGATGACGGCCTATGGCTGTTTCACTGAAATTAGATTTGCGAAAAACCACCGGGAAGATGGTGTTTTCGGTGTTTTAAGATTAGACGTCGGAATCAGTTAACTCTGTTTTGCAGGAATTTATGACTGGTATAGCCTGTATGTGTATGTGATGCATGTATGTAATTAATTCATGGCTTGCATGTCGTGAGTATGACAATATGACTGGAGCCACAAAGATATTGTCAATTTGATGTAATGACCTGCGTGTCAAACTGTGATGGTTCTATCCGCGACTATGTAATTTTCTTCACTACCTTGCGTTAGTGATGACTAGTCTTGGTGGACTCATCACTGAAGGATGGCATACATGGATCATGGAGATGGAGATCGTCATGATGAACAGTTCGATGGAGATGGAGATCCCCAAAGGAACAATGGGCTATACCAAGTCATATCTGTGTTAATGCCGTTCTTACTATGTTCTACTTTCACGTGCGATAATGTTTGTCTACATACGATAGTGAAGTAGAACGATCCCTTGGCAATGCTTAAGTTAGAATGTTCCCCAAACCTTGCAATGTCATGTGTCTTATATAATCGGTGGTGGGCCTATGAAATTAGGGTGCCACTGGTTTTCCTTGACTAGACAGGTTCGTATCGAATACTTACAACAGAAGGGTTGGTTACTTGGACAAGGTCATCCTAACGGTTAGGGACCTTGGAGCATGAGTAGTTGGGCACCAAAGCATAGAGATGCTACCCAACAACAAGAGTCATATGTGATATGATTAGCAAAGAGTTGCTTACCGATCTACCATGTCTTCTAGCGGTGATGCTAAAGCTCACTAGTCGACTTGTTAGTTGTGGGTCTTGAATCACTAAGTTTCAATAGAGGGATATTGATTTTAGTGGGAGTAGATTCTATTAAAGGTTTAATATTGTTTACTCTGTCTTGGATACATTGTCTTAGTATTTTGCATTACTTTTGTTGTAGATAAATGGCGCCTAGCAACCAACTATTTACTTTGCGTTCAATTCTTGAGAAAGATAAGTTGAATGGAACAAACTATGCCGATTGGATCCACAACCTGAGAATTGTTCTCAAGGCTGAGAAAAAGGAAGATATTCTAGACATCCCATTACCAGATGAGCCTGCTGATAATGCACCTGCTGCAGAGAAAACCGCTTACAAGAAAGCATGTGATGCTGATCTTGAAGTAAGTTGCCTTATGCTTGCTTGTATGGAACCAGATCTATAGATGCAGTTTGACAATAATCATGCAGCTTACGATATGATCATGGCGCTCGATAATATGTTCTAGACTCAAGCCAGGACTGAAAGGTTCAATGTCTCAAAGGCTTTTGTAGAGAGCAAGCTAGCAAAGGGCGCAGCAGTTGGGCCACATGTGATCAAAATGGTTGGTTACACTCAGAGGTTGGAGAAGCTAGGCTTCCCAATTGGCCAAGAGTTGGCTACTAATTTTATTCTTGCGTCTCTTCCACCTAGCTATAGGAATTTCATCTTGAACTACCATATGCATGGGGCAGAGAAGGGCTTGAATGAATTATGTGGCATGCTTAAAACAGCAGAGGCTGATATAAAGAAAGGTGCTAGCAGTAGCCATGTGATGGCTGTCCAAAACAAGCCTAAATTTAAAAGGAAGGGCAATTCTTGGAAGAAGAAAAAGGGCAAGGCTAAAGATGAGATCTCTAAGCCAAACCCATCTACGCCCAAGGCTGGACCAGCTGCTGATGCTGAGTGCTTTCATTGTTATGGGAAAGGTCACTAGAAGAGGAACTACAACCTGTACCTAGAATCCATAAAGGATCGCGACAGTAAAGGTACTCCCACAGCTTGTACACTTGTTGTTTATGTTATGAAGATTTTTCTTGCTAATTCTTATATTAATTCTTGGGTATTTGATACCGGATCGGTTGCTCATATTTGCAATACGATGTAGGGAATGATAAGAAGTAGAAGCGTGGAAAAGGGAGAAGTTGATTTCTGCGTGGGCAATAATGCAAGAGTTGCTGCGTTGAATGTCGGGACGATGCAACTACAAACCCCATTAGGATTTATTATGGAGTTGAATAATTGTTATTTTGTTCCTAGTTTAAGTCGAAACATTGTGTCACCTTCATGTTTGATGAAGGATGGTTATTCATTTGCGAGTAAAGACAATGGTTGTGTGATCTCTAAAAATGGTATGTTTGTGGCTTCTGCATCCATTGTGAATGGGTTATTTATTTTAAATCTTGATGATGCTCCTGTCTATAATATAAGTGCTAAAAGACCTCGGCTTAATGAGTTAAGTCCTACCTATATGTGGCATTGTCATTTAGGTCATATAAGTGAGAATCGCATAAAGAGGCTCCATTCTGATGGGCTTTTAACTTCGTTTGATTTTAAATCATACGAGACATGTGAGGCTTGCCTGCTGGGCAAGATGACCAAGACGCCTTTTATAGGTTTTCCTGAGAGGGTGGCAGACTTGCTGGAACTCATATATACTGATGTGTGCGGACCAATGAGTACGACAGCAAGAGGCGGATTCCAATACTTCATAACCTTCACTGATGATTTTAGTAGATATGGATATGTCTACTTAATGAAACATAAGTCTGAGACTTTTGAAAGGTTCAAGGAGTTTCAGAGTGAAGTAGAGAATCAACGTGGCAAGAAAATTAAGGCTTTACGATCTGATCATGGAGGTGAATATTTGAGCCACGAGTTTAGCAATCATCTAAAGAGTTGCGGAATTGTTCCACAGCTTACGCCACCTGGAACGCCTCAGAGAAACGGCGTGTCCGAGCGATGTAATCGGACTTTGTTGGACATGGTTCGGTCTATGATGAGCCAGTCAGACCTACCGTTATCGTTTTGGGAATACGCTCTAGAAACAGCCGCTTTCACATTGAATAGGGTACCGTCTAAGTCCATAGTTAAGACACCACATGAGATGTGGACTGGTAAGAGTCCTAGTTTGTCTTTTCTGAAAATTTGGGGTTGTGAAGTTTATGTTAAACGACTTATGTCAGATAAACTAACACCCAAGTCGTACAAATTCTTTTTCGTGGGATATCCGAAGGAAACTTTAGGGTATTACTTCTACAACCGATCAGAGGGCAAAGTGTTTGTTGCTTGGAACGGTGTTTTCTTAGAGAAAGAGTTTCTTAAAAGAGAGAAAAGTGGACAGAAGGTGTATCTTGAAGAAGTTCAAGATGAGCTAGTTGGGAAGGACTCTACGAGTGATGCTAATGTAGCAGAACAAGTTGAGATACCCGTGGCAATAGAAACACCACCGCAACCATGAAGGTCAGCAAGAATCCATGAGTTGCATGGGGATTTGTTATTGTTAGACGATGACGAACCTACGACTTATGCAGAAGCAATGATGGACCCAGATTCCGAGAAATGGCAAAGTGCCATGAGATCCGAGATAGATTCCATGGGAAACAATCAAGTTTGGAACTTGGTTGACCCGCCTGATGGGGTTAAACCCATAGAGTGCAAATGGATCTATAAAAAGAAAAAGGATATGGATGGAAATGTTCACGTCTATAAAGCTCGACTTGTAGCAAAGGGTTTTTTGGCAAGTTCAAGGAATTGACTACGACGAGACTTTCTCGCCGGTAGCGATGCTTAAATCTATCCGGATCATTCTAGCAATAGCTGCTTATTTCGATTATGAGATATGGCAGATGGATGTTAAAACAGCCTTTCTAAATGGAAATTTTGATGAGGACGTGTATATGATACAGCCAGAAGGTTTTGTTGATCCAAACAATGCTAGAAAAATTTGCAAGCTTCAGAAATCCATTTATGGGTTAAAGCAAGCATCTCGGAGTTGGAACATTCATTTTGATGAAGTGGTCAAAGGGTTTGGCTTCCGTCAGAATGAAGAAGAACCTTGTGTTTACAAGAAGGAAAGTGGGAGCGCTGTTGTATTTCTGATCTTGTATGTGGATGACATATTATTGATTGGGAATGATATTCTAATGTTGCAATTCGTGAAGACTTCACTGAATAATACTTTTTCTATGAAGGATTTAGGAGAAGCAGCATACATTTTGGGCATCAAGATCTATAGAGATAGATCGAAGAGGCTTATAGGATTAAGCCAAGATACGTACATTGACAAAATGTTGAAACGGTTCAACATGGAATAGTCTAAGAAAAGGGTTCTTGCCTATGTCACATGGTATGCGCTTTAGCACAAAACAATGTCCTTCGATAGCTAAAGAGCGAAAGCGCATGAGTAAGATTCCATATGCCTCAGCGGTTGGTTCCATCATGTACGCCATGATATCTACTCGCCCAGATGTATCATATGCTCTAAGTGTTGTGAGTAGGTACCAAGCTGATCTAGGTGAGAGTCACTGGACACTTGTTAAAAACATTCTTAAGTACTTAAGAAGGACTAAAGATGTGTTCCTAATCTATGGAGGTGAGGAGGAGCTCGTTGTAAATTGTTACACCGATGCTAGCTTCCAAACTGACACGGATGATTCATAGTCTCAATCAGGTTTTGTGTTCACAATAAATGGTGGTGCAGTAAGTTGGAAAAGTTCCAAGCAGGAGACGGTGATCGATTCTACAACAGAAGCCGAGTACATCGTAGCTTCTGAATCTGCGAAGGAAGGTGTTTGGATGAGGAGGTTTCTCATTGATCTTGGTGTGTTTCCAAATACGTCCAGCCCATTGAATCTACATTATGACAACAATAGGGCAATTGCACAGGCTAAGGAGCTAAGGAATCACCAAAAGAACAAACATGTACTGCGGAAATTTCACCTTATTCGAGAATTCAATAGAAGAGGTGAGACCAAAATGTGCAAAATACACACGGATTTGAATGTTGCAGATCCTTTGACAAAGGCTCTTCCACAACCTAAGCATGAGGCGCACATGAGAGCTATGGGTATTAGATATCTTTGAGATTAACTCTAGTGCAAGTGGAAGATTGTTGGGAATATGCCCTAGAGGTAATCATAGAGATGATTATATTACGTTGTATCCAAGATATATTATGAGTTCAATGAATATCCATTAAAGGCAACTTGTATCGATTGGCAATTATGAGAATTGTTTGTAAAACTCTTTTACTTGTATGGTTATTCTAAAGTTGTCCCTGATCGGAGTTCGTGTGAGGATACACATGAATATTAGATCAGCACATATATTAGTTGATGACTATGTTTCACAAGTCATGGACATAGAGATGTCAAACTAATAGTGTGGGCACATGTATGACATGGGGCTGGACTGACCCAACGTGAGATGTTCTAATTATCTCTATACATATCATGTATGTTATGTCCTTAGACCTGATATTGTCGTATGTATTCAAGATGTGAAATGACCTACTCAGGGACTATCAAACGCTATTCCGTAACTGGGTAGTTATAAAGGTGGTTTTCGGGTTTGTCGGGATACATGCTGTGAGACATAGTCAATCAAGATGGAATTTGCCCCTCTTCATATAAGAGAGATATCACTGGACCACTTGAATGATTGGATCAAGAAATGCATGGCCGTGCTTGGGTTAAGTGTTAACCTATGAGCTGAACCAAATATCGTGAGGCAAGGGAATAAGATGTATGTGGTTTTGTGGTGGTTCGTCTGATATGATCTTTGCGTATGCATAGGAGTTTACATGCCTTGCTAGAGGCCGCTATCAACTAATGGCTGAGTAAGAGTACTCGGGCCATGTCTATGTGTGCGTGAACCCGTAGGGTCGCATGCTTAAGGGGCTGGAAGCCTAATTTGGATTGGATACGAGTTAGACAAGGCTTAGGGTTACTAATGGACCTCCATCTCGGCAGCTCATTAGGGACGCCTATAAATAGATGGGGTGGGCAACTGGGCTGGACACGCTATTAGGGCAGCCGCCGCACATCCCACGCCTACGCCTGTTGTTCCTCATGGACCTAGTAGTCCAGAGGCATGATGCTTCCTCCTTGTACGTGTTGATACCTCGGAGGTGCTGCATCTAGAGCACAAGGACGAACCGCATGAGAGGGACGGACGGATGGACGACCTTGCAACTGCACGGCACTACTATGACACGTACGACTACATCGAGTCGCTTCCGCTGCACCTGCGTGTCTAGTGGTAATCCCATGATCTATAACTAGCAGTAGATCCAGGTTTATGAGGTCAAATTTTTATTTTCTGGCTAGCGAAGCATCCTCATAACCTTACAGACGGGCCAGGTGCGCCCGAGGCCTAGCGGCTGGGTCGGGCGCTGTGATAACATCATGAGGGCTCAGGTGAGGCGGAGACTACTCCCGAGAGGTCGGCTCCGCCCGAGGCCTTACGGTAGGGCTCGGGCGAGGTGGAGATCGCATCCGAGGGGTCCGCTTCGCTTCAGCCTAAGCCTCCCGGCGATGGGCCTCGCTTCGCTCCGTCAGAAGTTAGCCTTTATCTTGTATAACTGAATTTGGATCACAACTCAACAAACTCTACCTTGAGACAAATTCCTTCTTGTAGCATAAAACAAACCTTTTACCCTGAAACAACAAAGAGAATACCTCTGGTGCCAAATAGCCTCTTGGGCTAAACAGTTATACCAACTATGTTTGAGCAAAGCTCAAACTTAGCAACAGGAACTGGCTTTGTCATCATATCAGTAGGATTATCATGTGTGCTTATCTTGCATACCTTTAGCTTACCTTGCGTGACAACACCACGAACATAATGGTATTTGACATCAATATGCTTCGTTCTTTAATGGAACATCTGATCTTTAGTGAGGTATATAGCACTTTGACTGTCACAAAACAAATTAATGCAAGAATCATCTCTACAAAGCTCAGCAAACAAACCTTTCAACCAAACCGATTCTTTACATGCTTCAGCAATAGCCATGTATTCTGCTTCAGCGGTAGATAGGGCAACAATTGGCTACAATGTTGCCCTCCAACTCACAGCACAACCACCAATAGTGAATACATAACCTGTGAGAGATCTCCTCTTATCCAAATCGGCAGCAAAATCTGAATCTACGTAGCTAGTGAGTCCCTTATCAGTCTTGCCAAACTTCAAACAAGCATTTGTTGTGCCACGAAGGTACCTAAAAATCCACTGAACAGTCTTCCAATATTCTTTACCAGGATTAGCCATGTATCTACTAACCAAACTCATAGCATATGACAAATCAGGACGAGAGCAAACCATGGCATACATCAAAGAACCAACAGCACTAGAATATGGAACTCTTGACATGTACTCAAAATCCTCATCCGTACTAGCACATTGTAAAGCTGATAATTTAAAATGAGGAGCAATAGGAGTACTAACAGACTTTGCATCATGCATGTTGAAACGATGAAGAACTTTCTTAATGTAACTTTGCTGACTAAGAAATAACAAATCAGAATTTCTGTCTCTTGTAATCTGCATACCTAGAATTTTCTTAGCAGCACCAAGATCCTTCATCTCAAACTCACTACTCAATAATTTCTTCAATGTAGTGATTTCTTTCTTGCTCTTAGCAGCAATCAACATATAACAGCAAGTATATAGGTGATCTATCAACAAATTTAATATACACACAGCTATCAAATTCAGACCTCTTAAAGCCATGTGACAACATAAAAGAATCAAACCTTTTATACCATTGACGATGAGACTGTTTCAAACCATATAAGGACCTTTTTAACTTGCAAACATGATCCTCCTTACCCAGTACTATGAACCCTTCTGGCTGGTCCCTGTATATCTCCTCCTCAAGCTCTCCATGTAGAAACGCTGTCTTTACATCTAATTGCTCAAGCTCAAGATCACGCATAGCAACAATACTGAAGAATGTATGAATTGAACTATGCTTTACAACTGGAGAGAACACATCATTATAATCAACACCAGAAATTTGACTAAAACCTTTTGCTACTAACCTTGCCTTAAACCTTGGAGGCTCACTAGGGGATAAACCCTCCTTTCTCTTGAAAATCCATTTGCAACGGACGGCCTTCTTTTGTTTAGGTAAGCGCACAACATCACATGTGCCATTCTTCTTAAGTGACTGCATCTCTTCTTGCATAGCGGAAATCCACTTCTCGCGGTCACCAGAAACAACAGCTTTAGTGTACGTAGCTGATTCATGAATGTTCTCCACCTGTTCAGCACAACTAAAAGCATAATGAACGATATCACATTCCTCAATTAAATATGGACGAGGTCTACAACTCCTCTTTGTTCTGCCATCTGCAATGGACTGATTTTGTGGCTGCAAAACAGGAGGTGAGTGTTGAACAATATCATGAACATCATTATCAACAATTTCAGTTTCCTGATCATCTACGTGCTCCACCTGCACGCTAACATGTTCCTGCTCCTCATCAGAAACAACTGGAGAGACATCTGTGGGCAAGCTGGTATTAAACATAACAGATAGGCAATATAAACGAAGACCCTCCCAGCGACGGGCCTCGCTTCGCTCCGTCAGAAGTTAGCCTTTATCTTGTATAACTGAATTTGGATCACAACTCAACATATCAAAGATGACTGCTCGGTCGTGCTAGACCTTACGACGCATTTTCGTCTGCTGGCCTTATTCACTTAGGCCCTGTTTAGTTCCAAACAGTTTTCACGCTTCGGCCCAAGCCTCCCGACGATGGGCCTCGCTTCGCTCCGTCAGAAGTTAGCCTTTATCTTGTATAACTGAATTTGGATTATAACTCAACATATCAAAGATGACTGCTCGGTCGTGCTAGACCTTACGACGCGTTTTCGTCTGCGGCCTTATTCACTTAGGCCCTGTTTAGTTCCAAACAGTTTTCACGAAAAACTACAGTAACGAATCTTGCGGCACATGCATGGAGTACTAAATGTAGATGAAATAAAAAACTAATTGTACAGTTTGCGTGTAAATTACGAGACGAACGTTTTGAGCCTAATCAGTCCGTGATTCGACACTAAAGTGCTACATCCAGACGAGTTATGTAATTAGTTTTTTAATTAGTATCCGAAAACTCCTTCTGCCATTCCATAAAACATTCGACGTGACAACCAAAAACTTTTCGGAAAACAACTAATCGGGGGCCTTAATCGCGAAATAGCTCTAGATCCACTGTCAACCTAGCTAGCAGCTAGCAGGTAGCCCTGGAGTTGTGAAATCCCGTGCGGCGCGGCGGGCGGTGGCTCGATCGGCCGGGTGGCCGGCGGCGGCCGGCGCGGGGCCAGGTCGGGGCGGGCGCGCGGAGCTAATTAACTATAGGTCCTCCCGCAGGGCAACGGCTGGGGCCGGGGTTCGCACCCGTCGATCGAGCAATCGGGGTTAAAGGTATTACCCCCGACCGGCCTCTGCTCAAATCTCTGCCTAATGCATTCTGCTGGACTTAACTCTGTGTTTCGCTGCATTCTACCTCTTGCAGATCGACAAATATTGATTTGTTCCCCTTCTCTCTATATCTAGTATAGGTCGATCTCTGAAATCCTAAGATCACTGCTATAATATACCTGCAGATACACACAGGTTATCTATATTTATTTGTTGTAGATGGCTGATGACCGTACATGGATGTATCCCAAGAACCGTTTCTGCGATCAGTATTTGAAGGGCCTCAAGTCATTCATTACAACAGCAGAGGTGGATATGTCGACTAACCGCAACTCTGCTATGTGGTGCCCATGCAAAGATTGTAGGAATAAGTTGAAATTTGAGAGGTCATGTACGGTGCATGCACACTTGATCATTCGTGGTTTCATGGATGTCTATCGATGTTGGAACAAGCATGGCGAGGAAGGCATAAACGAGGAAATCGACCTGCAGGACAGCCACATGGATGACAGGTCCTGCCGTGCAGATGGACTCTTTGGCCGTACAAAGGAAGATGTCTCGCATGCTAGTACTGCTGGTCAGGATCTCGGTGATAGAGACATCGTGGAGATGGGTGAGCAATTAGGCCAAATGCCGGACAAAATCGAAGAGATGGTGCGCGATGCCACGTGGGAGGGCCTCTACTGAGAAGGAGATAGCAAGATTGGAAGCTTTGATGAAAGATGCAAAGCTCCCAGTGTAAGGAAAATTTCAAAGCTTATTCAGCTGCTTACATCAATCTGCACAATCTATAAGCTAGTTAATCTTCACAGCAAACATTTGGCTACACACAGGCTCAAGATCCTGCAGCAAAGCAAAATCTAGGTACATGAACAAATCATTGACAGGCACTGAACACGAGGCAAATCAACCTAGCTATCATGGTGCCTAGGCGTAGTCTGAATCCGGCGTGGTACTGAACACCGGCCTGTCCTTGTCCACCACCACGGCGGGGGAGGTGCTGTCCTTGCCGCTGGCGGCGCCGCTGCTCCCGCTCTTGCGGCGCGGCTTGGCCTCGCCGAGCATGGTGATGACGTCGCGCATGGACGGCCGGTCCTGCGGCGCCCTGGCCGTGCAGAGCACGGCGATGCGCAGCACCAGCAGCATCTCCTCTCGGACGTGCGCGCACCGGCCGCCGACGTGCGGGTCCAGGTGCTCCTCCACCGTGTTGCTCCGGATCTTGTCCCGCACCCACCCCACGATGTCCTGCCCCTCGCCGAACTCCGCCTCCACCGCGCGCCGCCCCGTGATGAGCTCCATCAGCACCACGCCGTAGCTGTAGATGTCGCTCTTCTGGTCCACCTTCAGCGTGTACCCGTACTCTGATGCCAGAACAATCGCTTCAGATTCATTGATGGATGCTGGCTGTCTGATAGCATGCGGATCATGCATGGATCGGCGATGATACCAACCTGGCGCGATGTAGCCATAGGAACCGGCGACGACGGAGACGGACTCGTTGGAGCCGGCCAGGGCGCGGGCGAGGCCGAAGTCGGCGATGCGGGCCTCCATGTCGGCGTCGAGGAGGATGTTGTTGGACTTGATGTCGCGGTGGATCACCGGCGGGTGGCAGTCGTGGTGGAGGTACGCCAGCCCCTGCGCCACGCCGGTGGCGACGTCGTAGCGGGACACCCAGTCCAGCAGAGCGCGCTTCTCCGGCGGGCCGTGCAGCGCCTCCCACAGGCTGCCGTTGGGCATGAACTCGTACAGCATCATGGCGTCCGCGTCGTTGTGCACGTACCCCAGCAGCCGCACGATGTTCCGGTGCCGGAGCCGCCCCAGGAGAGCCACCTCCTTGAGCACGTCTGCGGTCACCTCGCTCGCCGACGCCGCGCCGTCGCCGTCCACCGGCGCCGGCTGCCACAGCTTCTTCACGGCGATCACGGCGCGCGCGCGCGGGAGCTCCGCCCTGTACACCACCCCGGTCGCGCCCATGCCCACCACGTTCGCCTCCTTTATGCACGCCACCACGTCGGCGCTCGTGAACCCTAGCCGCTGGAACGCCGTCAGCCGCCACGGCCACGCGCCCGACTCCGCGCCGAGGCTTTCGTCGTCATCGCAGCAACCCCCCGCGTACCACCGCCGGTACGCGTACCGCCCGCCGACCAGCGCCGTGAACGCGGCGACGACGGCGAGCATCGCCGCGAGCCAGCCCACCGCGACGCGCCTGAGGCGCGCGCTGCCGCGGGCAGCGCGCGCCGCCACGCCCGTGTCGCGGCTCCCGAAGCACGGCGGGAGCACGCCGCCGCACAGCCCGGCATTGCCCGCCAGCTCGTCGGGGTTGATGGAACGCAGGACGCCGTTCCCGGGCACGGGACCCGTGAGGTTGTTGTACGAGAGGTTGAGCGTCTCCAGCGCCGGCGAGCTCCCGAAATTCTCCGGGATGCCGCCAGTCAAGGAGTTGCTCGACAGATCAAGGATGGCCATCGCGGGCATCATGGCGAGTGCCTTGGGAATCTCGCCGGTGAGCTGATTGTGCCTGAGGTTCAGCTTGACCAGCCTCTGGCACGAGGCGAGGCTGGACGGGATCGCGCCGGCGAGCCGGTTGTTCGAGAGGTCCAGCGCCGCCAGTGCCGGGCAGTCCTGGAACTGGTCAGGGAGCTCGCCGGAGATGATGTTGTCTGACGCCAAGAAGCTCTGCAGCGTCGGGATCGTGAAGAGGCTCGACGGCAGCGAGTATTGGAGGTGGTTGTGAGATAGGTCGATGAACGACAGCGACGTCGACGACGCGAGGTCGCCGGGGATCTCTCCGGACAGGTCGTTGCCTGCGAGCTCGAGCCGCTGCAGCGACGGCAGCTTGCCGAACCCGATGGGGATCGTGCCGGTGAGCCGGTTGCTCTGCATGCGCACGCGCACCAGCGCCGCGCACGACGCGAGCCCGGCCGGGATCCCGCCGGTGAAGCCGTTGTTGAACATGATCAGCTTGGCGAGTGCCTTGCCGTTGCAGATCCCAGCCGGCACGGGGCCGGTGAAGGAGTTCGACGACACGTCCACCCACTGCAGCGGCGAGCTCTTGCCGAGCGACGCGGGAAGCTGCCCCGTCAAGGAGTTGTTCCACAGCTCGAGCACCTCCAGGTTCGGCATGTCCCCGATGGTCGCCGGCACGGTGCCATCGAGGTGGTTGCACATGAGGTGGAGCAGCCGGAGGTGGCTCAGCTGAGCGACCTCGTCGGGGATCGGACCCGTGAGCGAGTTGTCGGACAGGTCGAGGAAGACGAGCGTCGAGATGTTGCCGAGCTCCGGCGGTATCTTGCCTTCGAGGTTGTTCTGGTATAGGTAAAGCGCGGTGAGCGCCGGAAGCTTGCCGAGCTCCGCTGGGATGGGCCCGTCGAGGTGTCCGACGGCGAGGTCGAGGTACTGGAGGTTGGCGAGGCTGCCGAGCTCCGGTGGGATGCTTCCCTCCAGCACATTGTACCCGATGATGAGGCTCTCGAGCGACTCGAGCTCGCCGAGCTCCGCTGGAATCTTGCCGGTGATGTTGTTGCCGGAGAGGCCCAGGAACTTGAGCTTGGTGAGGCTCCGGTACGCCGCCGGGATGTCACCGCCGAAGAAGCTGCCCCTCAGGTCGACGGTTTCGAGGGACGTGGCGTTGGCGAGGTCGGCGGGGAGTGCGCCGACGAAGTTGTTGCCGGAGGCGTTGACGGTGGCGAGGTCAGCGCAGGAGCCGAGGCCGGCCGGGAACGCGCCCTCGAAGGAGTTCTGGCTCACGTCGAACACCTGGAGATTGGACAGCGGCGCGAAGGACTTGGGCAGCGTGGTGGCGAACGCGTTGGAGGAGAGGTTGAGGACGGTGAGCGACGCCAGCCGGAGCACGTCGTCCGTGACCTTGCCGCTCAGGTTCTTGCCGGAGAGGTCGAGCGCGTCGACGAGGCCGGCGGCGTTGCACCGGACGCCCGTCCATCTGCAATGCGGCGAGGCCTTGGCGCCATCCGTCCAGTCCGCGAGCGCGCCCAACGAGTCAACGAAGCCCGCCTTGAGCGCAAGCAGCGCCGCCCGCTCGTCGCCGCCGGCGGCGGCGGCGCCAGCTCCGGTGTACAAGATGGAGGACACTGTCACTAGCAGAACCAGTGCTGTCACTCTGGCCTCCATTAGAATCCTCTGCCACTTTCCTAGAAAGCACTTTTGGGAGCTGAAATCGATCAGCTTCTAGCTGCAGCAGGTGCCTCTGCTGCTTCTAGTGCTGCGCCATGTCAGAGGCACTGTCTGGCTTGCCTACTACGGTGTAATTTGTTTGCTGACACTACTGCATCTGCAGGAATGGCAGAGGCTGCAGCTAGGTGGAAGAAGAAGAAGATGGCAGAAAAGGCTTTATATCATCACTCTCACTAGTCCCAAGATTGGTTAAAGCATGTATAAAATAATGGATCTTCTTGGCATTTCTTAACATGCCACCATGCTGTTTGTTTAGTGCCTGGACACCTCACCCTGCGAACGAATGTGAGCTGGGTTTTGGAGAGGGGGCATGAGAACATGGAACATGGAGGGAATGTGTTTTAAAGCCATGGCTTTTGCAGCCTGCTTTTGGGCAATGTTGGCATTCTTTAATCTTTTACTTTGTGGCAGCCCCCATCAGATCAGAGTAGATTAATTGCATTTGCATCTTCAGTTTACATTCCCTGTCATTGCAGACAGTAGAAGATTAGCTCTGCTCTAGCTTTCTGAACCTGATTGATTACTAAGGAGTACTAATCAGAGACCAACAGACCTGCTGTAAATTAGGTGTTCGTACGGCCTGTTCTTTTGGAAGCTTCTGTTATCAAGTTCTGAAACAGATCTACTCCTGCATTTTTTTGTAGATGAAAGCCTAAGATTTCAACTGATCCTGATCTACATCTACTAGTACCATGCAGAAGCTAGCTCCTACTCTCTGTGGTACAGATAAGCTATTAGGATAATAAGAGCTACAGTAATTTCACAGTGCTAATCCTTTGTCATGTCATTTACCAGTCAGTAGAACAGGAGGATGCTTCCATTGCAGGCTCTAAAAGAAAGGATTTAACCCAAAGGGAGACAAGAGGGGTACGTTCTTGGTGTTGTCCTGATGCAAGCACCCTAACTAGCTAAGAGATCTGGACACATGTCATGCATATATAAACAACTAAAGAAAGTTTACCCTGCCTAAGCATATGTACAGTGTGCACTGCATGTGTTGAGTCTGCCCAAGTTGACCTTGTTAAAATAAAACCTGCTCTAATCATTCCTGTGACAGTGTGCATGCATGCAGTAGCTGCTGCTGTTACTGCTCTTCTCTGACAAGGGGATCCTTTGAGCATTGCTTGGCACATGTCCCTAGTAGAATGTTACCTGTCCTACATGCATCAGATGAAAAGGGAACAGAAGTAGTACTAGCAATGTAATTAAATGGGTTAATTAGCAAGTGAGTTGACGCAGTTTGGAAGGCTGCTGTTGCTGAAACACAGTCAGAGAAAGAATCACAAGTGATTAGTGAAATTGTTAAATTGGCCTGCAAGGCTGCTTATTGCACTTCTTCCGTATCTGATGACCTGAATGAATGTCTGATCAAGCAATAACAGCAATGGCAAGGGACAGAAACACTGCATCTAGAGTAACAACTGCCATCCCAAATTCTTCCAACGATAATTATTGCAATAGTGAAATGAACAGTTCACCCAGTGAACAACAGAAAACCAAGTGAAAGTAAATGGAACTTGTAGATGCTGTGTTTACCAAGTACGTAGCTGGTACTGAAGAAAAATATGTCAACCTTATCTGCGATAGGCTTTTTCTTGGGGCTATGTATATAGACCCTAGGATGTCAACTCTATGAGCATATTTTGAAATCCTTGCTGTGTTGTTAGCATTTTTGAAGTTTAAGAAAAAACTAGGGACAAAGGAACAGGGCGCATTAAACACTTAAGAACTGATAAGTTAAACTGGAAATGTTGCCAAGTAATAACAGTAAAAAACACTATGCACTGGTCCTTATTTACCTACACTATTCTTGCATATATATAGCCACGTCCCCTTGTTTACTTGCCTTTCTAATTACAAAATTAAACTAAGATAGCTGCCAATGCCTAATAACCTCCTGATTCAGCAATAATTTATACATTCATCCATACCTTTAAGTACACCGATTTTGAACAGTAACTTGGAAAGACTAATCTGAGTTTGCACCATGTAAGAATACAGAGATCAATTGCCATGCTCTCCGAGGATACATCAATTTGTGTATCTAGTCCAGTTTGGTGTATGTGGCACAGATCAGAGTGACAATCTCCAAAATAATGTTCCACGATACAGCAAAACGGCTAGAAACACATCTTGATCGATCAAACAAAGTGTAATTGTGGATTTGTGGTGGCAATAATACTGATAGAAAAGCCTAATTAGCTAGGGAACAGTGGAACACAAACCAAAGGAGTTCATATATAATCATAGGGCCTAATGAGGGACGACCCTAGCAAATCAAGGTGCTAGCTTTTGCACTGCTAGCTACTAGCAAACTTTGCATGAAGGAGCAGGATATGCAGCTAGAGCTAGAGGTGCAGTGCAGGCTAATGTGTACTGTAAGATGATGGGATCATACATACATAGAATGCAATGGCGTGCGGTGCTATTTAAGCAACTGCTTGTTGTAGGCATACCAACCAAACTTAATCATGCAGCCATGAGTTTGGTGTTGGAGGAAAAGTAGTACTACTTACTAAGAAAAAAGAAAAATAAATCCCCAAAGTTAGCCATGCTAGCCTGGCTTTCTCTCATCATTAGCCCGTAGCTTCTTTGCTTGCCTGTAACCCATGCATAGCAATAGCAATTCAATCATTTTTGCACCGCCGGCCAGCAGCTTCCTGTGGAATCATTTCAGTTAAGCTTCATGTTTAGGCTATATATGATCCAGCTGTTAACTTGTTAGTCATGTCGTGTTGCAGCAGAAACATAGATAAAGGTGACTAAAGTAAGTTGTCATTGTGTGCGACTACGCTAACCTGGTGTTTGACGGGTGTATATGGGCCACAGAATGATCAAGAAAAAATTGCTTTCCTTCAAGAGATTACAGACCTCAGGCAGCATATAAGGACACCATGGCTTATCATAGGGGACTTTAACCTCATTTATAGAGCCGAAGATAAAAACAACGGTAGTGTCAACATCCGAATGTTCAACAGATTTAAAAATACAATAGACAATTTGCAGCTAGCACCTCTGGAGTTGAAAGGGAGGCGATTCACATGGTGCAACGACCAACAAAACCCAACGATGACGAAAATTGATCATTTCCTAGCATCAACCGAATGGTTGGAAATCTTCCCAAGAACTGACCTCCAGGCTTTAGCATCTTTGGGCTCTGATCATTGTCCATTATTTCTTCAGGGAGATACGGATTTTGACTTCTACTGAGGTTTCCGTTTTGAGGCGCACTGGATACACATGCCAGAATTTACACAAATGGTCCAGGTGGCATGGGAGCAACCAGTAAGCTCTCAGGACTCGATGCTGCATATGCATGTCAAACTTTTGCGCACAGCAAGAGCCCTTAAAATATGGAGGCGAACACAACTCAGTGATCGGAAACTAAGAGACGCCATTCTTCACTTGATTCTATTAGAGCTTGAGAAAGCACAAGAAAGACGCACGCTGACGATGGAAGAGTTGGAATTTAAAAGATACTTGAAGATGAAATCTTTAGGGCTCGCTGCCATTCAAAGGGCAAGAGCCAGACAACATTCCCGGTTGACTTGGATTAGAAAAGGGGACACTAATACCAAGTTTTTTTAGCTCCACGCTAACGCTAGACATAAGAAAAATTATATTAGCACAATCCAAAGTGATGAGGGGCTCGCCGTCACTTAGCAGGACAAATCTAAAGCTGCACTAGAATTCTTTTCAAATGCTGTTGGTGGTAGAATGCCGAGAGGTCGGGCTATCAATTGGGAGCAGCTGGGCTATTCCCCGCACAACCTTGATGATTTAGGCACGCCATTCACAGAAGAGAAATTGCTCAACACAATCAGGGAATTATTGCCGAAAAAGCTCCGGGCCCGGACGGCTTCATTGGAGTTTTCTATAAAAAATGCTGGGAAATAATCAAAGACGATCTTTACGCAGCAATACTTGGTTTCTATAACCACAGAACTGCTAAGATGAGTTTGTTCAATGAGGCCAATATTGTATTGCTGCCGAAAAAACAAGATGCAAGGACTTTAAATGAATATAGACCAATAAGTCTCATCAACAGCATGGTTAAAATCATCACTAAGATGCTGGCGAACAGATTGGCGCCACACTTGAATGAGTTGGTGTCGCATGCCCAAAATGCTTTCATCAAGAAAAGGTGTATTCACGATAATTTCATTTATGTACAAAGGGTCATCCAGCTCCTACACAAGAACAAGAAGCCAGCTTTGTTTATCAAATTGGACATTTCGAAAGCTTTCGACTCAATAGAATGGCCCTATCTCCTTGAGGTGCTTAAAGCACTCGGTTTTAGCAGGAAGTGGCGCAACTGGATATCAACAATTCTCGGCACCTCATCATCCAAAATTCTCGTTAATGGTACACCGACTCAAAATATTCCTCATGCGAGAGGTCTCAGGCAGGGCGATCCATTGTCACCTTTATTGTTCATCATCGCCATAGACCCATTACAACGTATCATCGAACATGCAGCTCAGCGGGGTATTCTACACCCAGTTTTGCCCAAGGCCGCAAACTTGCGACGCTCTTTGTATGTGGACGATGCAGCCATATTTGCAAACCCGAACGTTACAGAGTTGAAGAATGTTCAAAAAATACTAAAGTTCTTCGGAGAATGCTCGGGGCTAAAAATTAACATGGAAAAGACGGAGATCTTTCCGATAAGGGTACAACCCGACTTAATACCTTCACTCATCCAGAATTTCCCTGGGAAAATTGGAACTTTTCCAGGAAAATATCTTGGGCTACCACTTCACACAAGGAAGCTAAGGAAAATTGAATTCCACCCGCTAGTAGATAAGATAGGAACCAGGCTACCGGGATGGAAAGGAAAATTATTGTCAACCTCTGGAAGGGAAACATTAGTAAAAACAGTTCTTTCCTCCATTCCAATCTACCACTTCACAGTTTTCCAGGCGCACAAAGGGGTGCTCAAAAGGATTGATAGATTACGCCGCAGTTTCCTTTGGAGCGGTGAAACTCCAGAGAACGTTACCGGGGGACATTCACTTATTAACTGGCCCACCACTTGCCTCCCAAAGGAAAGGGGGGGATTGGTATCATGGATTTAGAGAGATTCACAAGAGCTTTGAGGTTGAGATGGCTATGGTTCAAGTGGAAACAAAAGGAAAGAGCATGGACAAACCTGGAAGTCCCATGCGACAAGACCGATCATGAGCTTTTCAACACATCGACCGTAGTAAATATTGGCAATGGAAAAACAGCTTTGTTCTGGACTTCGTCATGGATTAATGGCGCTTCGGCAAAAACAATCGCGCCTAGCTTGTTTCAGAAGACGCACAGGAAGAAGATTTCAGTGCAAAAGGCTCTAGAAAATAACAGATGGATTGACCACATATATCCACCGAATTCACATGCAGAGGTCTATGAATTTGCCGAGCTTTGGGAGGCCATCAAGGATACGCAGTTGATCAACAATATGGAAGACGATATAAGATGGCGTTGTACAGAAAGTGGAGAGTACACAACAAAAAGCGCTTATGAAATTCAGTTCCAGGGGACCTTTTCCAAGCTCAGAATTATGCCAATTTGGAAGGCCAAGACGGAACCGAAATGCAGATTCTTCGCATGGACACTAACGCACAAAAAAATTCTGACCGCAAACAACTTGATGAAGCGAGGATGGACGGATGACCCCATATGTAAACTATGTACAAATGATCAAGAGACCAAGGCACCTGTGTAAAGATTGCCCTTTCACTAAGGAAGTGTGAGAGTTGATCAAGATATGGTTCAGTTTAACTGACCTAAGCTCCATAAACACAACTGGGTCGCTTCATAATTATTGGCAAAGATGTAGGAGAAAAGTTGATAAAAATCAAAGACGGCGCTTCGACGGGATCATAATCTATTTTTAGTGGAATATCTGGAAAGAGAGGAACAGACGAACTTTTCAACAAAAAAAGTTTGAGCTCAAGACGAGTCGCAAGTTTATGCAAAGATGATGTAAGTCGGTTTTCTTTGGCGACGGCTCCAATTCATAATACGGCGAACTAGCAGTAGACCTCTTCTTCAGTTGGGCCAGGGTTCTTGTTTTTAGAGTGTCCCTAGTCTCAGTCTTTTTACCTGTTTTCTTTCGTACAGTTGTTTTTTCTGCCGTTTTACTGGTTTCCGTTTTGATTAGCAGGGGACGTTGGGTGTAAATAGGAAGTTGTATTTGCTCTTTTTTTCTCTTTATATCGTCTAATAAAATCCGAGGCAAAGCTTTTGCCGCCCTTTCGAAAAAAAAACGTATACGTGTACGCTTGCTAATGTGTACGTTTGCAGTTTTGCACTGCATCAGTAGCATTTTGCTGTAGATACAGCAAGCTAGCACGAATTTAACATAAGAAATCAGCTTAAGCCTATAGGCTAGTCCCAGTAGCATACTCATTAATTAGATGGTACGTTGAACTTTTCGCTGACGCGGATTAGAACTAACAAGGTTAGAAGCCATGCATGTACAATATATCTTTAGGTCCATTGTCATAGATAAAACATGTGCAGTAACTAATTGTTTAAGTACCTTAACAAACAGCATCATGATACAATGGCCATGTTTAGTTCCTCTATTTTGCAAAATAATTTTGGATTCTGGGTCATCTTTTTGCAAAATGTAACTAAACATGGGTGTGAAAAGCACAAAAAGTTCTCCTCCAAAAAATTTCACATTTTGGACTCCTGACTCCCGAATCCAAAATTTTTCGCCTCGGTCCGCGGCCTGGACGCGCCTAGACGCGCCTGTACCCCTCGCCCGCTCCCTCCCTACCCTATCCATTCGCTCGGCCGCCACTCTCCTTCTTCCTTTCCCCATCTCCATCTCCGCCACTCTCCTCCACCGCCGCCGCGCTGATCTCCCTCGCAGCCGCGCTGGTCTCTCCCCCACCTCCTCCATCGCCAGCCTTCACCTTCTTCCCCACACTTCCTTCACCGCGGCCGGCCGTGCCCTCTCCGCGCATAGATCGGGCTTTCAAGCCGCGTCCGAGCGCTCATGGACGGATTCGAAGGCAACGGCGGCGGGTACGAAAACGACGACGGCACCTGCGATTTCTTCTCCCAACCAGAGCACTCGTCGGCTTTCAACCTCTACTCCGACCCGTCGGCGCAGTTCCCTAGCTCAAGCTCCATCAACGCTCAATGGGCCGGCCTCTCCTCCCTCGATCTCAACTCCAACGGCGAGGCTTGGCCCGGAATGGGGAGGTACGAGAACCTCCTACGCTACGGCCAGGACAAAGCAAATGGCGAGGGCGGTTTCTCCCCCTCTCCCGTGCGCATCCGTGCCTCCGGGCGTACCCTTGGCGTTCAGACGGCTCGATCCGGCGGCGGAGGCGGCATGGCCGGCCGCGCGGGCCTCAACTCCGGCGCTCTGCGTGCCCCACGGCCGCCTCCACTCTCCAGCAGCGGCACGCGTGGATCTTCGTCCACCGCACCTTCTGGATCGGTTCCCCGTCGCGGTCGCCGGTCCCATTCTCCGGCAACTCATCCGGTAGCCATGGCGGATGACAACTTCAACGTGGATCCGGTCGCAGATGGTGAAGAAGACGACCTCAAAGAGATTCCGGCGCCCACTAGGAACGCTCGAGCCTCGGTATGAACCATATCCTCCCTCGCTGGCTTACCATTTTCACGTGTTTTCATTTGCCGAATGCATGATGTGTATGTACGTATCTATGTTCCAATTTGGTTTAGGCTAAAAAAGATAGACGCAATTGGAATGGGCCAAACACAAGTTCATGGCAAACAATGAAAGGATACAAGAGGAAAGGAACAAATACCTTGCTGCGGCTGTGGAAGCAAAGATCAGTGCCAAACAATCCAAGGAAGATGTCATGTTTGAGAAGATTAAGCAAGTTCAGCGTCTAGCTAAGGAATGTGGGGTCCAGGAGTCAGATCCTGTTCAATGGTTGGCTGTGCTTCGTATCTGCCAGGATCCAATAGTCCGTGACTTCTTCATTGCAACTGATACTAATGAGGGGAGACGTGCGGTTATTGAGTCCTTTGCAAGGGTTTAGGGTACTAGGCTATAATTTCATTTATCTAGCATCAGTTCCATCAATTGAACTATGTTGTGTTATTTAATTAGTTCAACTATGTTCTGTTATTTAATCGGTTGAACTTGAAGTCATGAATGATGTGGTTTATGTGAAATCTGTGATGGATGATGTGGTTTCTGTGAGTTTTATTATGCTAAAATCTGTGATGAATGAACTGTGACTTATATTATGCTGATATATGAGTGAACTTTTATTCCAGTGGCTTATATGGTTCTAATTTGGTATATTCCAGTGACTTATATTTCAGTGACGTGTACTAATTATTGTTATTTATATGATCAGGCTGGAATTTCAGTGAGGCCACAGGTCATTTGTGATGATCAAGATGAGGATTCCAGTGATGATGAGATATTGTCACTTATTGCTGAGGATGGCAATTCAGAATTTCTATCTGGTATGCTTATGTATGCCATGCATTATGATAAATACTGTACTAGGGCCCCATATAGGCAACCTTTCATGTCTGGGCTTCAATGGGTGCAAAATAAATTACAAGATAGAGATAGATGCTACAAAATGTTTAGGATAAGCCCAACAATATTTTATAGGTTGCATGAGTTGCTTACAGAGTCATATGGCCTGAAATCTAGTAAGAAGTCTAGTTCAATTGAAGCCTTAGGAATGTTTCTGTGGATGGTTGGTGCACCCCAGTCAGTTAGGCAAGCTGAGGACAGGTTAGAGAGGTCACTAGGCACAGTCCATACCAATTTCTATAAGGTGTTGAAATGCCTGACAAAACTAGCTAAGGACATCATTAAGCCCGAGGACTCAGATTTTACAGCAATCCATCCTAGGCTGATGAGTCCACGGTTCTATCCATTTTTCAAGGATTGTATAGGAGCAATTGACGGCACTCATGTACTTTGTGTTGTGCCAAGTCATAAGGTGATTCAACACATGTGTCGCAAGGGAATGACAACCCAAAATGTGTTGGCTGTTTGTAACTTTGACATGAAGTTCACCTTTGTGCTTGCTGGATGGCCTGAATCAGTGCATGATATGAGAGTTTTCACTGATGCCACTACGACCTTCGTCCATGTCTTTCCACACCCACGGTAAACACCCATCAAGATGGAATGGCCAGATTACTTGTGATCGAGGTCACTAACTAACTGGTTGTGATATGCAGGTAAATACTACCTGGTCGATTCCGGCTATCCAAACCGGCCAGGATACCTTGCACCTTACAAGGGAACCATGTATCATCTGCCGGAGTATCGTCATGCCCAGGAACCTCAAGGTAAAAAAGAAATCTTCAACTTTGCACATTCGTCTCTTAGAAATGTCATCGAGAGGTCTTTTGGGGTTTTGAAGATGAAGTGGAGGATTTTGTTGAGTATGCCGAGATATCCACCTCATGTGCAAAGCCAAATAATAGTAGCTTGCATGGCACTGCATAATTTTATTAGGAGCAGTGGCATAGTGTACAAGGATTTTGATCGTTGTGATTGTGATGAGGATTATGTGCCACCTGAAGCTCTGGCATCGCAGCCACAAACTCAGGCCTCGTCGTCAAGGGATGAATCTGCGTTGATGAATGCTTTCCGTGACTCAATTGCGCTTGCTTTGATGAATAGGACATAAAATTCGTACATGAGTGACGTGGTTTCTGTGTATGAGTGATTGGTTTGTTATATGTTGTAATGCTTATGTTGTAATGCTTACGAGTGATTGGTGCCTTCAGTTGTAATGGACTTGTGACATTGAACATTTGTACATGAGTTATATAGTTTCTGTGTATGAGTGATTCTGTGCATGCAAATGTGTCGAGCAGCATGCATAGCATGCATGTGCATGGCTGGTATTAATGGTTCAAAAGCATCATTTATTATGGGCAAATCTGTCATCTTTTGTTATAGCTCAAAAGTTTTCAGGTACATCTAAACAGGGTCTGAAATTTTTTTGCAGAATTGGGTTTTCATCTTGAAAACATTTCACATAAAGTTTTTAACTCATTTCGCATCTAAACACCACCAATATATATGCATAGAATGAGTTGTATCGTAATTGTCTTGGAAACAGTGGCACGACGATAAACTGTGTCGCAAGCTCCTGTATCTTGGATAAATATACATGGTTACCCGACAAGACGTCGATAAATTAAACAATGTCAAGGAGATGTCACTCACTGTCTTTAGCGCAGCTGGAGGAGTTTCATTTTCCACAGCACAAAGCTACCACCATCCATATGACTCCTGTCCTATCACCCTTGGATATAAAAAGTCAAAACCCAAAGAATTCCCTGAACTTCCACTCTCTGGTTTCTACCACTACCTCTGCTTCTTATCTATCTAATCTCTCACCAATCATCCAGAAACATTATCAAAAGAGTTGTTCAGGCCTAATAGTATAAAGCAACCGTACGGTAATATAATTTTAAAAAGATATGATCTTGATTTGATGAATTATTATTGATCATTAGTTGGGCTGCATATGCATGTTGCCAACGGGTGATCACTCATAGTGGCAGTTTGTTTGCCACCCTTGCCTTGCCGCGGGAATCTTCTTCTTCCCATGTTATGTTTGTTGCTGCTTCAACTCCAATTCTCCATGTAGCAGGATGCAGCCATTTGAGCCATGCATGCACAAGGGTTGCAGGACTAGCTAGTTGCATGGAGCATCGGTATAACATCTCATCTTCGGTGTCTGTCTGCCGCTTTAGTTGTTATTAGGTCCGTTCAGGTTCCCTGTATGAAAAAGTTAATTGAAATTTGGGTACATGAACATGAATATTGAATAACAAAAAGTAGGTCCTGTATAACATTTTTTGACAAAGATGGTACTGTATATCATAAACTTAAAACATCATTGCATTGTATTGTAGATTTTTATCTAGGTTTTTATGGGAGAAACATATGATCTCACCCATGTAGTGCATTATTTTTCCTTGATTTTTTTTTAAAAAATTAACAAAATTGTGATGAGTACTACTTACTAGTACCTGTCATAGAATCAACCGAGTGTATGAAATTTTTCTGATTGCACGCTTAATTTATTTCAAAGAAACATATATGTATCCCCAAATTGTGCGATATATTATAACTAGTAGTGTCCTAAAAAAGAATCTGAATCAAACTTAGCAGAGTTTACTTATTACTATTGGCAATGGAAATAAAGTACAGATTTATTTTAGCACAGGGATCGAATTTACATGTGAAATCAATTAGGGGACTCTCTAGACCTTTAGCTATTATTGCAGAATAAAGTTGAAACAAAACCAGAATCAATTAACATGCACAAGTAAGCAATCATGTAGAGAAACATGGAGATTAATCATGGAGAGATGGGGGAATAATATTCAGTTGCAATTGGCTGGCTTAACAGCCTGACCACCGTCGCTAGGCGCTACCAGTTGGTGGCTAGCTAGGTAAGCCACATGCGCACATGCGAGCCATGGATAAACAGGCAACATCAAACGATAAATTGAGGCTGGCCATGTGAAACCCTCTTGCTAAGCAGCTTCCAAACTAGCTAGCTACTCCTGATCTTTCTCTCTCCTTCACCCTTCTCTAATCACATTCTTTTATTTTACGCGCAGCAATAGGATTATTTTATACTGTATATAATCTATTAATCCCAGTACCTCACAGGCATGGATGTCAACCACTTCCATGTGGGGCCAACTGGACTGGGCCTGGCATGTCAGTGAGTAGGAATATGTATGTTTGTATATATCATCCTAGAATTGTAATGGAGATGAGCCTCATCACACACACCATTATCAAGCATGAACTTGCCCGGCTGATGGATCCAGCTCAAGAATTAATCATGCAAACGATCCATATTTCCCTAGCTCATCCTCACAAATGAATCTAATATATTATATTATATTATATTATATTATATTATATTATATTATATTATATTATATTATATTATATTATATTATATTATATTATATTATATTATATAGTATAATAATGTGCTCTATCATCTTTATTTCTTGTTTATATGCATGGTTAGTTTCCTAGTGAGGCGTTTGGTGAGAGGCACGTGCATGCATGGATGCCATATTGGCATGGTGAGGCAGGCTTCTAGCCTTCTACATACCCTTCTCGATCGTACATTTTGGGAGTGGGAGCCCATCGAATGAAACAATTAGCATGTTCGTTAGTTGATTTCTGGGCTGATAAGTCCGACTGGTACTGATTTGTTGTGAGAGAAAAGCACTGTTGGCTGGCTGATAAGTCCTTGCTAAAATCAACAAGCGAACATGCTGAATGAATGAGTCGGTCATCGGCGGCAACATGCCATGGCGACAACGAAACAAACATGGAGCATATATACCCAGCTGCAAAAAAAGGCGCAGTTTTTTTTTCCTCTCAAATTTGCTTTGCCGTTTTTTTTTCTAGGGGCAAAAACGTCTTTTTAACAGCCAGTTAATACCGTT
This sequence comes from Miscanthus floridulus, assembly GCF_019320115.1. NCBI lineage: Eukaryota > Viridiplantae > Streptophyta > Magnoliopsida > Poales > Poaceae > Miscanthus > Miscanthus floridulus. Next base: position 7,491,077 of record NC_089586.1, read on the forward strand.
AGCTAACGGATTTGATGGTAGTGTCAAATTAGGGATGAAAGTTGAAGTGAGTGTCAAATAGGGAAAGAAGAAAATTTCAGGACCAAGAAAGGAACAACTCATTTTCCCCGTGTCAAATAAGGAATTCTCTCTTATTTATATCAAAATTGTATTCATCATCCTGGAAACCAGATCGACGTACGACGGCTGAAACTCAGGCACAATTTGCTCCTCCAAGCTTAAGCAACATCGTCAGATTTCAGAGCTTACCCTGCAATTCAGCAGTCCACATATGATCCACCACACGGCACCACCTATGAACAATCTCCCCTCTCCAAGCATGCGAGGAAACTGCCGAAATTGATTTAATGCTTATTTAATCCCCTAAAAAAAAAGAATACACTTCTATATGTATTTGTTGCAATGCAGCCATGAAATCAAATTTAATGCTTATTTAATCCCCTAAAAAATTAATTTGTAAAATGTATTGTAGATCTATTCACCTGACAAATTGATTTGTAAAATTTGCTGCAGATCTAATCACTTGGCATGATAGTCGGTTTTTTATATATTTCAAATTTTATTTGTGTTCTATTGCCTGAGGGAATGTTGGTTTTTTCTATCTATAGGAGCGAAGATAAGTTCGATTGCTATTTTCAAACATCTGTTTCTGAGGACTCCTTTCTGTGTAAAATAGCTTCAGTGCTTTAAACAATTTGTATTGGAGTAGTCTAAAATTTAGAATAGGGCAGAAAAATCTTGTGTTCTTTTTTTATTGATTTCCAATTCCTCTTCCATTGTATTGGAGCTTAGGCCGATTTTTTCTTCTCTTTTCTTTCCTTTCTTACGATTCTCGAGGAGGAATTTGATTCCGACGCTAACACAACTCATTGCAAGTAGCATGCAACGCCCATACGCAGGAGGAGCTGGAACATGTGTTTGGAGTCCGTTGCGTCATATTTAAAGTAAACTGACAAGTCTAGTAGCGGATATATTTCAACATTATTACATATAATATATGCAAGCAATACCATATTTTCATAGTTTTATTTATTTATTTATTGTCTTACCAACCATAACAAGGTTGTCATATATTGGAGGTGTTTGCACCGCTAAATGAAACAAACTTCATCAACCTTCACATCAGGTGGTGAGCCCTTGGGATTTTGATGTTGGAAACCACAGTTCGAATCCCCAGCGGCACAGACCCGCGGGGTGGGCCAAGGCTGGTGGCTGGACTGGACCGCCGGTGGGCCGGACGCAAGCACTGCTTGATCTGGTGGCTGAAGTGGGCCTAGAGTGGAGAGCGAGTGGACCAGGACGGTTTGGCCAATTTGAATGGGCTGGACGAAAAAAAAAGAGCCAGAAATTTTGACTCTTTAAATAGACTAGCAAACATGCCCGTACGGGAGAAAAAAAAGTTATCAAACGTCAAACTCCTACAAGTATAATTGAAGAGCCAAATTGGAAAGTACTTCTTGATAAGAAATAAAATTCCTATGACGTATGTATGTCTCAATTCATTATGAAGCTTTTCTAAGACATGTACAAGCAATTTGAGCATCGAAGACATGATACTCCACTAAATAAACTTGCTTCATGACTTCATTATATCCTGTTCTTGCAGAAGTAGCAACCAAATAAAATCAAAGCATAGCCATCCGATATGATCCAACTGATAACCAGTAAAATATCAGTATAACCATTGCTAAATTTTTATATTTATATTGAACAAAGCTAAGCTGCCACATTTGTTTCTACCCAAAACTGAACTACAAGCGGATATAGTTAAGGGAGCCCTGGTGCAAAAGGGATTATAATTGCTTAAAATTTCATAAGCTACATCACATATCAAATATATATGTACTCCCTCCATACTGGTATTAGAAGTCGTTTAGGACATGATTGCGCATACCAAAGAGTGCCAAAGAGTGATCAATTAGAAGGGAGTTTTCCTTCTTTGCCCTTATTAAATAGGCCTACGGGTGTCTCCTATACAACAATTCTTAATAGCTTGACTGGTAAGCTCTCCATGGCCCGAGGCTGGAGGTCCAGGGATTGAACTCCATGGCCGCATTATATTTTTGACCTCTACGTGGATTTTGCATGGGGAATTTGCATGGCCCTGTGCACGTCGCTGCTTGCTCTCGCGTGCACGCTGGCTGGCTGACTTGCGTTTAGGCGTGTCTGTGCACCCTATGCCGCACAAATTTTTGCCGATGGCGTGTGGCTGTGCGAATATTTCATTCGCTGGTTGAATTTTTTCGTTCGCTGGTTTGTTTCGCTTGGGCGCGTTTAGGCGCGACATTTTCGTTCGTTTGGCGCGCGCTCACAGCCAGCTGGTCCAACGGCTCGCCTGCCTGCTGCATTAAAACGCCGGTACTACTGCCTTGCCTTGTCTGTTCTTCACTTGCTTGTTCATCCAGCCATGGCTTAGCTTCTTCTCTTCACTTGCTTGTTCATCCAGCCATGGCTTGTTCATCCAGCCATGTCCTCCATGGCTTCGATCTGAACGTTCGTATGGAGGAAGATGACGACGGCTCATTCTTCAATCTCAACAAGCCTATACTGGAGGACCACAACAACAATGGTAACGTGCTCATTCTTACTCATTTTTCTTTCATTTTTTTTGATATTCACTGCATTAACGTGAGGTGATCTCAACTTTCCGGCATAAGAAGATGACGGCCCCAACCCGAATGACGTGTTTGATTTCAACGAGCCATAATACGACGGCGCCAATGATGCCGACGGCGTGTTTGATCTCCAAGGGCAACAAGACGACGGTAAATGCATCACTTCGATCTATCCGTTCGTTGCTTGTTCATATTATTTCAGATCTCATTATTGTTTTTTACAGTACTGGATTTAAACCTACCACTAGATGAGTTCGGTGCAGTTGATTTGGACTTTGTACAAAATCTTGCTGGTAATTTTTTTTGTCACAATCACATTCTTGTACTAGATCCATGCTCATGATGCTACTCCATGAAAGTGTTTGTTTTCCCCCCTATAATTAGAACATGCCGTGAATAAGTATTGCATGAAAGTGTTTGCCCCCCCCCCCCCTATAAATAGAACATGACGTGAATGTGTTTCTTTTTATCTTAAAAATACAACATGACATTGGAGGAATGTCTTTGTGTTTTTTCCCTATAAATAGAACATGCCGTGGCCAAGCTTTTTTTCTCCTATGAAAGCTAGAACATGCAGAACAATATGAATGCTTGTTTTCTTTTAACAGAACATGATGTGGACAACCCAACCGTGGAAGAACAAGTTCAACCACGCAACCGAAGGAAAGAAATGAGTGAAGAGGTCCGAAAACAAGTTTACCAAGCTTTGTTGGCTAGAAGCAACAATGGTACACTACACAAGGAAGACACTGCATTTGTTGCTGCTCAATTTGACATTCATAAACGGACAGCTCAGCGTGTTTGGAACCGAGGTAAAACACAACTTTCTAGCTCTGTTCCGGTTGTGGTTTCTAGTCTAAAGAAGGGTAGAGTTGGACGTAAAGCAATACCTTTTGATTTGGAAGCATTGCGAAACATTCCTCTAAAGGAAAGAATGACTATAGAGGATGTGTGCGCCAAACTAAACATGAGCAAATGGAGGGTTCAAAGGTATTTGAAAAAAGGATTGATTAGGCACCACTCTAGTAGCATCAAACCATATCTCACTCAACCTAACAAGGAGTCTAGGTTACAATGGTGTGTTGACATGGTTAATAGGGAGTTGCTTGATGATCCAAGGTTTAAGGAGTTGTATGACTTTGTGTTCATTGATGAGAAATGGTTCTACCTACATCAAAAATCTGAAAGATATTATTTGCTACCCGAAGAAGATGAACCCCATCGGACTTGTAAGAATAAGAACTACATCCCTAGGCTCATGTTCTTGTGTGTTTGCGCTCGGCCAAGGTTTAGGGATGGGAATTGTATTTTTGATGGTAGGATTGGTTGTTTTCCACTTGTTCAATATGAAGCGGCTCAAAGAGGAAATGAGAGGACCGGTCGTGTCCGTGAAGACTTGGTTATGAAGCCCATAACTTCGATCACTAGAGAAGTGATTAGAGGTTTTATGATCAACCAAGTGTTGCCCGCCATTAGAGCTAAGTGGCCAAGAGAAGATGTGGGTAGACCAATATTCATTCAACAGGACAATGCACCTTCCCACTTGAAATTGGATGACCCACAATTTTGTGAGTCCGCTAAGCTAGGAGGATTTGATATTCGCCTAATATGTCAGCCACCAAACTCTCAAGATTTCAACATTCTTAACTTGGGTTTTTTTCGAGCTATACAAGCAATTCAATATCAGAAGAATGCAAAAACAATGGAGGCTCTACTTCCAGCCGTGCAAGAGGTAATTTGCTCAACAATTGTTCACACATGTTTCGATGTTTTCTTCCACAACAATTTGCAAACCGAATTAAACTTCCACAACAATTGTTCACACTTGTTATGTAGGCATTCATGGAGTACTCACCACACCTTGCAAACCGAATGTTTCTAACACTACAAGGTGTTTTGATGGAAGCTATGAAGAAGAAAGGTTGCAACAACTTCAAGATACCTCACATGAAAAAAGGAACATTGGAAAGACAAGGTCGGCTGCCATCTTGTATCCCTTGTGATCCATCTTTACTAGATGAAGCCGAGGCTACTCTTGCTGCATGAAACAAGTAGATTGATGGTTGTTAGCTTTAGTAATGGAGACAAATCTTGTTAATTACTCTTGCTATATCAGTTAGTTAGAACTCAATGTTAATGATCTTACCGCTGCTTTGGCGTCCTCCATAGCCTTCTTGGCAGTGAGCTTACGCTCGCGCCTCTCCTTAGCCTCCTCTTCGACCGTCTTGAGCACGTCTGGAGGCAACACGATTTGATCGCCATCGAACACGATATTGTCGACATCTAGAATGAAAAACTCGCACTCGAATTCGTAGAAGCCATGAATAACAGCGAAGATCAAGTAGTCTGTGTGCTTGAGACCGCAACGAGAGCATGGATAGCGCCCAGTGTGCACACGATCCCATGCTTCGCGGTTAAGATGAACGACTTGACAGCGGCGGCAAATAAAAGCGCCCGGCGGCAAAGAATCCGGCACCACGATCTCCTCGGACTCCGGCGCGACGATCTCCTCGGACTCCGGCGCGACGACCTCCTCCGTCTCCGGCGCGACGACCTCCGAGTCCACGGCCATGGAGTCCGCGACCTCCTCCATCTCCGAGGACAGCATAGCCGACTCCATGGAGTCCGGCACCATCTCGATGGAGTCTTGCACGATGACGGAGTCCAGTGCCTCGATGGACTGCAGCGGGTCGACGGAGTCCAGCCCCTCCACGGACAGCAGCAGGTCGACGGAGTCCGCGGCGACCTCCTCCGAGTCTGGCCCGACGTCGTCCGCGGCGACCTCCTCCGAGTCTGGCGCGATCTTCATCTTGTAGTCCGGCACCATCTCCATCTCCATCTTGGAGTCCGGCGAGGCATCCATGGTGCAGCAGCGAATGCCGAGCACGAGCAGTGTGCGGTGAACAGCGAACGGCGGCGTGAGCGAGCAGGAGCGGCGTGCGGCGAACTACGAGAGGAACGCGATTTAATAAAGGGAGCGGCGTGCGGCTGCAGTGGCCTATTAACGCGCGGCCGGGGAAACGAGATCGACTGCGGGCTATTAACGCGCGGCGCGGGAGCCGAAGCGCGAGGGGCAGCAGCGTCCAATTCTTCACTCGGACCCAGAACGACTTCCTTTGATTCAATTTCTGCGGACGCCAGAACGACATCTAATACCAGTATGGAGGGAGTATATCACCTCTAGAAAAAAAAAGGGAGAGAAAGATGAGTTTGAAATGGCTTGAGATTTGTATATCACAGTCGCTTTCTCCTGAATCTTTTGTGACTCGTCCATGACCATGAAAGCAACAAATCACAAGTGCAATCCCAAGCTTTCTCCGAAAGATCATCTGCCTCGTATGCTTGGGTCAAGAAAAAACCCTGATCAGACTGTTCAATACTTGAATTTCAGGCAAACAATTTGCAGAATATTTCTTTTTTTTTCCTCCCAAACATACATCATAGCGTATACTACTGACAGTGCTATACTACCTGACAAGAAAGGTGAAAAGAGAAAGCTCACCATGCCCGAGCTTCATGCAGATGATGAGATAAGAACCTCTAATAATATGCATATATAGCCACAGACAGCCAACAAAAGGTTCCAAACTTCTTGACTGGTTTGCTGTGATGATCAAAACCCAGACTTGGTAGAAGTAACCGATCAAAAATTAAAGTTAAATTTTTTTTCATGTGTGATGTTGATAACAGCCGAATATCATTCTTAGGCTAACCCGTCTTTTAAGTAGGAGTTGTACTCACGGATGGTTGGAATAGCAATCAGCTAATCACCAGAGGATCAATCTATAAACAACCAAGGGATTCCTTGGAGGGATGCATAGACCGAACTTGAGGAAGAATATGTTAAGCTCCGCGGTCATGAAGACAACACATAGGAACAGGACTTGATGAACCATAGTGACTCCATGAAAGGACGCCACTGATCTGTATCCCATTGTGCAGCAGCGAACTGGCTCAACGACCTTTTCACCTGCAAGCCAAATGGAGTAAAAACCAGTCTTCACAAATTGCATTCTAGTTCTAATATCAATTCACATTGATCTTCCCAATCTACAGCACAAGGGGCCATTGGAATTAAAAAAGAAAAAAAGATGATCTTAATTGTATTATTAGTTCCACAACTGTGATACTAATCCATGGTCAAATCTAATTTTTGAAAACATGCAGACATTCACCATGGTGCAGTTCAGATTTTTTTTGGGCACAAGCAGAAGTGCACTCAAATAGCACATATGAACCATCTAAAAACACACACATATGAATACCCACTACCCAGAATTAACTAAACCTAGCAAATCCAAATAGAATAGCAACATAAAAGATCTTCAAAAATTCTTCGAGAACTACTTTTGTCAGTATAAAAGAGCAGAAAAATCTAGCAACATCAAGAAGATAGTCTTGCTTAATCACGTGTATGGCGAGATTAGGAGCTTTTGTTCTTGTTCAGCTAGCGAATCCAAAGATAATAGCATATGAACTAATCTTCAAAAATTATCCGAGAACTACTCTTATCAGTATAAAAGAGCAGAAAAAATCTAGCAACATCAAGAAGCAAACTTTGCTTAATCGTGTGTACGGCGAGATTAGGAGCTTTTGTTCTTGTTCAGCTCGGCGAGATCAGAATTCAAAGGCGAGACGAGGAACTTCTCAACTTATTCAGCTCGGCGAGATCAGTATTGTAGGCCTGTGAGAACAGATATCCCAATGACTACCTTTTTTCAACCGAGATCTCTAATATATAAACAGGAAAAAAAAATGAAGGAGTTTGTCTCTGGAGTTCATGTCGAACTTACCATTGGATTTTTACGAGAAAATTGCATATTTGGGATTCCAATCGTCGCGCTTCGTAGTTTTTGGATTCCAAACATCGCTTTTGTAAAAATAGGCTTTCAAACGTTGGACTCTTGATTTTACATGACATTATGTGTATTTTCTCCCTTTTATAATCTGTATACATGTATTTGATATCTCAGTGGGCAGTTTTCTCCAACAAGTAAGATGAACAGGTAACATCAGCGTCAGAGCAAATCACTTGGGATTTCATTTCTCTAACAACAGCCGCGACATGAGACCCCTGCCTAGCTACATCTACATGATTCCTGGCTGGGCTACGATGAATCACTGCCACCGCACTGGCACCGACGGCGGCTGTTAGGCTCAGCGCTTCCGTCCGTCGACGATGGCGAGGAGGCGCGCGACGCCTTTGGTCCACATCTTGTACTCCCGCTGGCTGCCACACTCGAACTCGATCACCCGTTGCTCCGCCGTCCGCAGGCCGAAGAAGCGCCGCTGCTCGCCGCCCTCCAGCACTGATCGGGGTTTACCTTTGCATGTGCGCTTGAGGAGCTCGGTGCCCAGGAAGTTGTTCTCCTCGCCCAGAACCAGCTCGCCGCTGAAGCAGCAACTGCTGCTGTTGCTGCTCTCTAGCTCCCTCTGCTGCTGCTGCTGCTTCGTCTGCCCGTCGTGCTTGTGGCCTCCATGCTGGTGATGCCCACCACCTCCTCCAGCCACCGTGCCCTTCTCCACGGGGATCACCGCCGCGACGTTCCACACTTCCTTGGGATCGTGTGGCCTGGCGCTCTGCGGCCGCTGCCTGGCCATGGGCGCTAGCGGCCAGGGAAAGCGAAGGGTCGGGCGTGGCGTTGGGAGGCTGGCCCTCCATGGCTGCCGCGGGAAGACGGGATCGCGGCGTGGGGAGGACGGTGGCGGCCGGCTGCGGTACGAATAGATGGATGTTTCCTTCGGTTACGGCGTGTCGGTCTCAACATATACGTATGATGGAGAAACACCCGAGGGCAGAAAGGTTCACTGAAGGTGTCAAATATACGTATACATATTATAAAAGGAGGAAAATACACGTAATGTCATAAAAATCAAAAGTCCGACGTTTGAAGATCTATTTTTACGAAGTCCATGTTTAGAGTTCCAAGACTGCGAAGCGCGATGATTGAAGTCCAAATATGCAATTTTCTCGGATTTTTACCGATACTAGGTAGTGTGCCCGTGCGTTGCTACGGGACAACTAAATTTTTTGTACTAAAAACACACGGATCGTACAATACTGTTAGATTAAATACCGACGTCAAAGTGACATTTAATTCAAAAAGCAAAGTTCGTGAAATTAACACAGTCACGGAGAGTGCGACGTCACAGGCTCACAAACTCTACTGTATAGACTTTTTTGTGATACGACTAAGATAATATTTTATATTGGTAGAAAGAATTCTACGATATCCATTTCTTTCATGTGCCAGTAAATCTATGAATAAGTTCTACTGTATCTCTATATAATTATGTACACACAGGTTTGAGTATATATGTAAATAGGTTCGTGCCCGTACGTTGCTACGGGACAGCTAAACTTTTGTACTAAAAACACACGGATCGCACGATAAGATAACAATACTGTAAAAGTATATGACCGACGTTAAAGTGACATTTAATCAAAAAAGCTAAGCTCGTGAAATTTACACAGTCACAGAGAGCATGGTGTCGTAGGCTCATAAACTCCACTATGTAGATCTTTTCGTGATGCGGCTAAAATCATTTTTTATACCGGCAGAAAGAGATTTCTGATATCTATTTCTTTTGTGCGCCAACAAATCCACGAATAAGTTCCACCGCATCTCCATACCATCCTGTACACGGCGCTGGCAAGCGAATTAGCCACAACTTATATAATTAATTTTATAATTAGCTCATGTTTAGTCCTCATAATTGATATCTAAAAATTCAATGTGACAGGAACTAAAGTTTAGTCCTGGAATCTAAATACCCCCTAACTCTCGACTCCTGCTGACTGCTCACTTGCACCACCATGCCTATGTGTCTGCATGTATATACTCTAATGCTAGAACGTCTAAGATGGTCTTTAAGGTTGTCATTTATGTATGCTGTAGGATTGGAATGTTTTGCACTGATTCATGAGGGTGTCCATGAGGGTCAAATTTTTTGATGCCATTATGGTGTCTAAGCTTACCAATCGGACAGAGACGAACTTGATTGTTAAAATATTTTCAACACTGCTTTGATATACTCATTCTGTCTCAAAATAGAATTTATTCTTGCTTTCCGAGAAGTCAACTTTTTTTTAACTTCGACCAATTATAATACAGGTATTTTTTACATACATGTGGCCTCAGGCGACCAATTGATTGTTAAATGTTGTATATATTTTTTATAAACTTAGTTAAAATTGAGAAAGTTTGACCTGCACACGTCCCATAACGACTTATATTTTGGGGCAGAAGAAGTATATGCTAATGGGAGTAGTCAATTGAAAGTTATGATGAACACAACAATATTTTCATATTATATGCTAATTGGAGCACGAAGAAACGCAGTGGAATGTACCTATATACGAATGGTGGAAATATTCGTTTAGGAAATTGCAGAAGGTTCACCAGTCTCATCATGTATAACCTGCACATCTTTTATTTGGCACCACTGATGTTCTCAAGGAACATTCACTTTTTAATTTCAGGTCTGCATGCTGGAAACACAAAAATTAAGGGTCAACCTCACTGAGTCGTCTTGCTTGATCTTTGCCAATTATTTCCTTCCATGCATGATTATTGTTTTCTTCCATGTATATTGCCTCAGTCCTCAGGTGATCGATTTGTTTTCTTTAAAGTAGGCGGGGATCGTAGAGATGACAGTTTCTTTTTCTATCGTGCGGGGTATCATATGGGTAGAAGAGAGGAGCGATAAAAAAAAGTCGCACAAAAAATAGTCTACTTTTAGTTTTTTTTAGTGGTAGGAGAAGGTGATGAGCTGGTGTCCTGATCCGAGCTCGTTCTTTGTTCGATTGGATTACGATTCGACTCGCTACGCTGGACCTGGCTGGCTCCTCTGTGGCAGCACCTCCACCGCCGTAGGAGACCAGCGACTCCGCGAGCAAAGCGGCACGCCCACTCTCCGTCGCTTCCCGTGGCGTCTCCCTCCCTCTTCACGGGCGACCGAGTCCCGTGCCAGTGCCCGGACCTTGTGCGCGGACGGGAGGAAAGGCGGCCTTGGCCATGCGCGCGGAAGGGAGGAGCGGCGGCGCGTCGGCGGCGCTGCGTGCGGATGGATACGACGGCAACCCGCGGACGGGAGGAGCAGCGGCCTCGGCCTTGCGCGCGGACGGGAGCGGCGGCGCTGCGTGCGGATGGGACGGCGGCCCGCGGACGGGAGGAGCTATATAGCTAATAAAAAATCTAGTCTAGACAATCGAAACTGGTCCAAAATCTCTCTCTTGAGCTCGGTACGTAGTTCGTTCACCTAGCAGCCCACAAACGCCGCACGCACGCACGCTTACGACTCAAATTCGTTAGGGCCTCGCGAAAGCTGGCCTAGTGGGCTCCGATCGCTTCTTGGCCTAGCGCAATTTATTTTCTGCTTCTTTACGTACCTACCTGCTGAGCTCCCACTCAAAAAAAAAACCCCCTACCTGCTGAGCCTTTACATGGCAAATCATCAATTAAAATGACGAGGGAGGAGAGCATGGATTAGTTAGAAGGTAAGGAACTGCTTATAACTGTAGAAAGTTTTTAAATGTTGACATTGAAACTGTACACCAACAAAACTGCAAAAAAAATCACTACATCAGTTTCATTTGGTCAAGTAGTTCCTCCTTACTAGCCATATATTTAGCAAGGGTAGTGCTAACGCCCGGACGTCTGGACTCATTTGGACACCCGCGCTTGCACTCCGTTCCCTACCGTGATGCACGCAACTCCCTTCGCCGTGCGCCTATCCCGCTCCACTCGAAGCACGCAACATGTGCAACACCTGTTTCATATGGTGTCCGTCCGGACGGAGCTCTCGCGCTTGCACCCGAAGCACGCAACGCCCCACGCCCATCTGGCTCAGGTTGAGCTCGAATTGCCACGTAGACCTGAGCATTTTGAGTCCGACTCGACCCGAGCCGCAGGCTCGGTCCGAGCCCGATGGGTTTTAGCCTGCCCGTAAACCTTAGTGGACAAGGCCTGGGCACAAATCTTGCTACTCAGAAAATTTTTTCCCGGCCCAAAATATTTATTTAAGCTATTTTATACTATAAAATATGCGGACGGCCCACCCAGGCCCGGGCCTAGACTCGTCCAGTGGGACAGTCATGGGCGGAATTATTTTAGCCCGAAATAACCGGGCTTTTTTTTGCCCGAGTCGCAAAATGCTCAGGTCTACTGCCACAACGAGATGGAGGGAAGGGAAGGGAGGGGAGGGCAAGGAGAGGAGAGGGCGAGGTACGTCGCACGAGGTAGTAGCCGAAGTCCTATGGCAGACCGCTCTCCGCCAGCCACCGACGCAATGCAACACCCGATCTACTTTTGAAACATACAGATGAAACATACATTTGAAGACAAATGAAACACCAGAAACTTGCATGAATAGCCATTGCAACATGTGCAACATCAGATCAACTTTTAAAACATCCAGATGAAACATTTAAAACAAACGTCTGAAACACATGAAACAATTGAAACATATACTTGCAACAGCGTATATTGCCATTTGAAAGGGACTGTGACGCTTAAGAGGGGGGGTGAATTAGGCAACTTAAAACTCTAACTCAAAACTATGGCCTCTTTTACTAACCTTAGCAAAACCTATGCAAAAGATAAACTATCTAGATGTGCAACTATGGTTTTGCTAACGTGTTGCTATCTCTACCGCAAAAAGGTGTTATGCAAACAATGTAAATGCGGAAGCTAAAGAGTAAGGTAGAGATATGTAAACTCCCGTCGACGACTCTGGTATTTTTACGGAGGTATCGAGAAGCACGCAAGCTTCCCCCTAGTCCTCGTTGGAGCCTCTCGCAAGTAATTCCTCGCAAGGGCCAAGCTCTCGGTCGGGTAACTCCGTGGATAGCCTCGGGCCTTCCCCACGCGCAAGTGGGTCTCCGGTGTGCCTTCCGGCAAGCCTCTCCGGGACCGCTCCCCGCCGTCTTCACTATCAAGCTTCCAGACAAAACGCCGCGGACCTTGTTCTCTCCGGTACACGGTGGCGGCCACACCACAAACGCGGTTGGTGTGATCTCGTAAAACTACAAGCCTCTCTGATGTACAACAATGGTGCACGCAAGCACCAAGAGGTAAGAGGTACCTCACTAAACACTAGGCCTAAATCTAGAGCAAGCGCATAAGCGGTGGTCTAATCAACCTAAGCACTTCGCAAAGCACCTAAGCTAATCACCTAATGAATCACTAAGCACTATGCAAGTGGAGATCACTAAAATGGTGTATCAACACCCTTGGTATGTTTCCTTAACTCTCCACAACTCAAATGGCCAGTTGGAGGTCTATTTATAAGCCCCATGGAGAAAGTAGCCGTTGGGGGCGAAACTCAGCTTTTTGCTACTGATCGGACACTGTTTCGTCCTGACCGGACGCGTCCGGTCGTTCCGACCGTTGGAGCGCGCGTTGATCAGACTCTACGCTGAGTCCAGTCACTGTTGATAGGACGCGTCCGGTCACGCTGGTGTCGCTCTAGAACCTCTCTGGACTCGATCGAACGCTGCAGTTCCTGCGTTCGGTCGTCCAGTGCCTCTACGTCCAGTCACGCTAAAAACATTGATGTGATGATGAATAGTGCCATCATCGCGTCCGGTCATGTTTCTTCTTCAATGTTCGGTCTCCTGCTGATGCCTGCCACTGTCTCGAACCACCGATCGAACGTGTCTAGTCACTATAAGGGCCGTGTCCGATCACCTCTGCTGAGCTCGTTTCTTCGTGATCTTACATCCGGCTTGGTTCCCATCTTCATGCTTGGACTATGCTTGATATCTTGAGTCTTCTCTTGTGCTTCTAGGGTCTTGCTTGTGGTGTTGATCGTGGGATCATCATGTCGCCTTCGTCTAAGTCACGTCTTGCACCCTATTGAACTACAAAACAACTACTTGCAAATTCATTAGTCCAATTTGGTTGTGTTGGTCATCAAACACCAAAATCCAAAGTAAATGGCCTAGGGTCCATTTTCCTTACACCATTGCAACATATGCAACATCCCAGATCGAATTTTGCAACATTCACATAAACACTTAAAATATAAGTCTGAAACGCCTAAAAAACTTGAAACACGGCGTCGCCGGCGGCCATGGCCTACCTAGTGGGGGACTGTGATAGCTAGCAAGCTTTGGAGAACGAGGATGACAACCCCAACCTCAACCGCAAGCGCTATCGCGTTGCACCACCATCGCCGAGATGCGGAGCCGGAGGCGATGTCACTACCAGGGACCAAGAGGGGGGCATGGGGACCGAGCAGCAGTGGCTCGATGACAAGATGGAGCGCCACCGCATCCGCATCAAGTACTAGGAGGAGAAGTCGCTGCGAGCAGCACAGTGCCACTAGGCCCGAGGCTGAGGCAGGCGACGGTGTCGGGGCGGGGAAGAAATGGACCTTGAAAGCGAGGAACCTGATGAGAAGAGGACGGCATGGCAATTTGGACAGAAGGGATAAGCGCAATGGAGTTTTTTTTAAGATAGAGAGTGCTAGAGCGGATGAGTGAAGGAGCAGAAGGGATAAGCGCATGGGATTTTTTATTTGAGAGAGAGAGAGAGAGAGAGAGAGAGAGAGAGAGAGAGAGAGGCAGAGCGGATGAGTGAAGGAGCCGCGTCCAGACGAGACGGCCGAATTTTTTACTATTTGGCCCTTTTTTCGAAAGTTTCTCTCAAATAGACCCCTGGCGGAAAGAATTCCAGAAATGGACCCTTGGCTCGGCGCCAGAGTGAGTGGCGCCGAGCTCCTAGCCACGGGCAAACGGCCTATAAGGGCCTCGACGCCATTCACTCTGGCGCCGAGCTACCTGCATTTAACCCCAGCCCAGCCTTCTTCCCCGAGCGTTCTTCCTCTTCTTTCTCCTTGGGTTTTTTTCTCGCCACTTCATCCTACCTCACGAATCGATATATTGGACCTTGAAAACCTTGATTTGATCCATAGATCTTCGAGAGCAAGGTATACTCGCTCACCTCCTTGTTTTTCTCGTATAGATTTGGTACATATTAGTCGGATTTTTGAACCTAAGAATCATCATCACTTAGGGTTTCATTGTATCCCTCAATATATGTATTATACAACCGTAGGTTCATTTCAAGGCATGGAAAATGCTAGCAAACCAAGCTGCATGTAGTTATGTTATGGGTTTATTGTTGTGGATGAAATGAGAAACCCTAGGTTTAGGGTATAATGTTAACTGCTTTTGGTTCTTATAATGAAATTTTTTGGATTGTAGTTATGGTTCTCATTGATATTTTGTTGTGATGTTTTTATTAATGTTTGCTAAATTACATCCTATTTGCTAGATGCAAGAAATGTTTCGGGAGGAGTTTTGGCGAAAACGGGGTCATCCTCGAGAATTATACCTTGACGCGTCTAGCAAAGATGCCCCTGTTCCCCCTGACCTTCCTGTCCCTAACTGTGATTGTGGTTTCCCGGCCCATGTTTTTCAATCGAAATATCCGGACACAGCCGCGCGTTGCTTCTACACATGTAGTCGGTTTAATGTAAGAAATTATTTGTACTATCCTTTTTCTTTATTTGTTTAAGTATGGTACTAATATATTATTGGAATCTCGTTGTGTAGGACCATGAGAGGTGCTTTTTCTTTCAGTGGATCGATGGTGCAGAAAAGTTTGATCCTAGGTACCTCTTTTTCGACGATTGGTTTAGAGGGAGACATCCACGTGAGCACTTTAAGCGGTGGGTTCCACCCCCCTAACCCTCCGGCAATGACAGCTAAGGAGAAGCACCTAGCCACCATTAGACGACTCGAGGAACCTCGTCTGTGCGATTGTGGAGATCGAGTTGTGATAAACCCTGAGAATACATTGGAGTTTGTATGTCCAAACAAGCATGAAGTAAGTGCAAAGTGTATGTGTTAAAATCTTGAGCTATATGTGTTTATGTACTAATGTCTCATTATTTAGGTGTATTCAATGGCTAAGTGTCATTTCAAGGAGTGGTTGTATGGTCCTAAGAACCAATGGCCAGACGAACCGTGGAGGGTTAAGGAAAAGAAGAAAGAACGGGTAATCTACAAAGCACCTCCTGTCATGTGCGAATGTGGTGTAAAATTCAACTATGGCCTAGTCCCTTTGGAGCTTGGAATAGGTCATTATTGTGGCCATATGATTGAGTATGATAAGGTTTGTTATAATTCTGGTAAACATGAAATCGTATTTTGTTTGTTTTCCTAATACATATATGATATAATATTTCTTTTGAACAGAGCACTAGGAAATGCAGTTGGGAATGTTATGATGGTCAAGCTAAGTTCTTGGATGAACTGAAGAAGAGGCAAGTAATTGCACAAAAGAGGGGATATGGACCTGACTACGTCAACCTATTCGTTAAACATCACAAAGAAAAGATGTGTGAGTTTGCTAGACAGCGCGGTATTTGTAACCCGATCGATGTTGGGCTTAACAAATGGGGATTGGAGAGGCGAACGACGTTAGAGGAGGAGAGGGCAAGGAATGAGGCAAGGGAGGAGACAAGAGTACAGACGCAGGTCTTGGACGAGCATGTTGCTACATTATGTGCCAGTGAGTGCTTGAAAACCTTTTTTTGTTGCCTGGTTTTAAATGTAATATTATCGAGTTGCTAACTGATTGCATTTTATACATCAAGGGATTGGTTGCAGCGGGGAACATGCTGCAGAGGTGGCTCGTGCAAGATATGAGGAGAAGAAGTTAGATGCCCATAGATCATGAGCTGGCCGCACCGTTCAATCACTGATTGTGCTGTGTGATAATGGAGACGAGGATGAGGATGACACTGGCAGACTGAGTGAGCTCATTGCTTTAGCAGAGGCGGGCATACAGGCGCAGGAGGCTAAGGACAACATAGGCAGACTGAGCGAGCTCATCTCTCTAGCAGAGGCGGGCATTCAGGCGCAGGAGGCTGACGACGACACTAGCATACTGAGCGAGCTCATCGCTCTAGCAGAGGCGGGCTTACAGGCAGAGGAGGATGACGACGCGTTCTACACTTAGGCCGCAGCGGCCGCAGATGAAGCGGAGGTCGCTTACTACAAGCGACAGGCAGGTGAGAGCAACGCAGTTGAGCCTAGCCGTAGCAACAGGGTTGTAGTAGAGGACTGGTACTCGGATGATGAGTTTCTTACTCAGTACGTTTCAGATTAAGGATTTGGAAGTGCATTTGCCCCTTTGTCTACTGTCGGCACTTAGTTATACTATTAATATGTTGTGTAATGTGACATAGTATCGAACTTTTCATTATGTGGTTATTTTCATTATCAATGGTCTTAATATTCCGCTTAATGATACAGACTTATTTCCATTTGAACACGTGCTGCAAAAAATAGTTAACGACATATGATATTATAGAAATCAACACATGAAACACATTAAATGGCATGTGACTACAGGTACCGAACCTGGGTACATAGTTTTCTTTGACTAAACCTAACATGCCTTAGGTAATTAAACCATGCCTTTGGTAATTAAACCTAACATGCCTTAGATAATTAAACCTGGGATTCTCCACAAGAAAAACATAAAGTCATCCTAGTAGTGTGGCCACATAGCAAATTGTGTTGCACCTTCTCCATAGTAGCCTCCCGTTGTTGTTGGTGGTGGTGGCGGGGGTGATGGGGGAGACCCCTTTTTCTTGTGGTTAGGGCAGGTGCAATATGGATCATTGTAGAGTGCCTCCTGTGAATCGGCACCATTGTTGTTGTTGTCCTGTTCGTCGTCCTTGTAACCGCTGCTAACTTCCCTTTCTAGATCGAAGATACGGTCTTGTAGGTAGTAGATGTACTCCGCATGCGGATAAATAGGTCGAGGATCGACCCACCTACTGAACCCACAGTTTTCTTCGGTCAAGGAAGACTACAAAAAGTATGTCGTGTAAGTGATATACAAGACAAACATATTGAAGAAACAAATAGTAAAAGAAATTACCCATGCTCGCGGGCATTTGAAGAAACGACGACCTCCATCTATTCCCTCAGTGAACATCTGCACTAGGCAGTCCTCACCATGCATGCATTTTGGCCACTCTTCTTTCCTTTCATCGTATCCTGTCAGTGGTGCCTCTTTGGTGAAATCACTTTTGCTCTCAACTGGGAACCTCTCATAAAGAGCTTCCTCAAAGAAATCAGGACCAAGAGGACCCTCCACCCCTAGGTAGTTTTCTTCCCCTTTCCTCTCCCTCTGGACAACCCTCCAGACATTGGTACTACAACGAAAGCAAATGCTGAGGAGTGTTCTTCTTCCTTATTGTTTGTGTGAATGAGAGGGAGTGAGTGGTCCTGCATCGAATATAACATAGTCACATGTTACTTCACGAACACATGTACGAATAAAACTTATAGATTATTACCTGCCCCAGCGCAACGAGACGTCCTCTATGGGTCTCCTCGTACGTCGGGTCGAGCAGGTGGAATTGCTCCATCCTACAAAAAAAGTGAATGAATTAGAATTGCAATGTACAATGAAACATGAACTTATAAATGTATACATAATTGACACAAATACAAGCATAAATTGAGACATGCATAATTAAATATATGATACGACAAAATATAAAATAATACTATAAACCAATAGTCCTACCTCACTAATCTGCCAATGGCAACTTCGTGAGTTGTGGCCAAGTCTACCGCACTTGCCGCACTCGTACTGCTCGGGATCAGTAACAAATGGAGTTCCTCTCCCACGCCTAGTTCTTCCAGGTATCTGATCCATAACCATCCTATGACTCATCCTCTGCCTTGATCCACGCTTGTTCCAACGGTAAGCTGGATCCGCAATGTACTTCGGCCCATCATAAGGAGGCCACTCTCTAGGTTCCCGGAAAGGCACGAAGCGAGGGCTCCATGTGTTCACAAGCGTGTTGACACTAAACTCGTGAGGTATCCTCCTCTTGATATTATAGTTGCGATGCCTAGCTGCTGCCACCAAATGCGAACATACAAAGTGGTATTGCCTTGGTTTACCACAAGTGCACTTGAAATCTTGGAGGACAACCACATGTATCCTCGACTCTCGGACCTCGCCATCGGACGTTGTACCACCCCTATGCTCGACCTGATAAGTCCCTGTGGCGTGGTCAAAGCATGCAACCTCATGTGTGCCAGCCCTTTCTCTTGCCTTCTCTAGGTGTGCCTTTGGTTTCGGAGCCCATATCTCTCCATCACTACTCAACTGCAATGCATGGGCGTGTCTATCGTTGAACCAGGCAACAAGCTTATAGAAGGTGAATTGAACAATTGCATTCATGGGCATACCACGTATCCCCAATAGCAACTTATTGAATGACTCTGCTATGTTGCTACACTGAAACTCATACCTCCAGCCACCGTCGTCATGAGCTCTCGCCCATTTCTCCAAATCCCTCATCAAATCTGTGAGCCATTGTCTACCTTCTGCATTTGATGCGGTTCTAACCTGCTCCAACTTTTCCCTAAAGTACTTGTCCTCAAGCTGTCGAGCAACCTCCTGCAACAGATCAAAGTTTTTCTTGACACTATCCTTCCGTAGGAGATTCTCAGCAAGGTGTCGAGTACACCAACGATGGTGCAAAGGTGCATACCCCTCTAACTGCTCTCGCACGACATTAAGATGCCCTGATGCCTATCAGATATGACGCCAACCTCCCTGCCAGGGTCAACCACATGTATCTAGACTAGCCTCAAAAACCATCCCCAACTGTCATTGTTCTCCTTCTCAACCAAAGCAAATGCCAAAGGAACTAACTTGTTGTTCGCGTCACAGGATATGGCTATAAGAAGTGTGCCCTGGTATTTGCCAATCAAGAACGTACCATCAATGGAGAAGACGGGACGACAGTGCCTAAAGGCCTCGACACACTGAGGAAAGCACCAGAAGGCACAGAAAAATATCTGCCTCCCATCCTTCCATGCATTAGGTTTTGGGATGTACTCATAATGCATGCCTAGATTCACCGTTTTGATTGCATTGAAAAGAACTGGCAGCTGCTCATACCCATCCTCCCAGTCCCCATATATCATGTTCCACGCTCGCTGCTTAGCCCTCCATGCTTTACCATAAGTTATCACATATCCTCCATACAATGCCTCAACGGTCCTGATAATTGTTCTCACCTTCATGTTGGGTTCTCCCTGCAAAATTCCCATCAACCGCTTGGCAATGAGGGTAGATGTCAACTGCCGATGCCTCAGTGTCAGCTCATGGTCAGCACAATTGTGTGGCCCAACTACTTTTGTGATCTTCCATTTTTCGGTCACCTGTTGCTTCCTTGCACAAACCCTCCATAGGCAGCGTTCCTTGTCACACACAACTGTGTAACGGCGCTCCACATATGAATGCAATACCCTGTAAGGCCTCTTTCGTATCACTGCAAAAGCCTACAACCACCTCTTCAAAGCAGGGAGGTCATTGAACACCCTCCCCTCCTCAATTACCATGTTAGGACCAGCCTCAGGAGCTTCTAGGAGCTCATCATCATGTCCTTCTGCAAACGCCAGATCAGAATGGGCAAGATCACTAAACTCATGAACTCTAGGATCACGACGGTCGGGAAAGATACGTCTCATCATCTCAACATCACTCTCTGTAAGCTCTCCAACAGGACGATCATCATCAGAATCAAGAGCCCTAGCCATCTCATATGGCTCCGAATCATTCATAATTTCAACATTATTGGAGCCACGAAATCCATCTGAAAAGTGCACTTGCGCAGCAACATGGGGCACATCGATATTCTCAGGAATGTCTCCTGCAACATCATTACAGAAATGAGGAAAGAATGAAAGAAATAGATGTAAGGAATGGGATAAGCTCCCAAAAACCATGCGGTTAAGACACTTACTCGGATGATTCTGTGTCAAAGGGATCTCATAAGGAGGATCTGCCACGAAAACATGAGTATGACAACCATCTCCAAATAACGCATTGGGGGCAGATTGAGCATCAGGAACCGTAGGCGCAATCTGCACATGCAGGTAAGGTTCCGGAACAGGAGGGTCGATGTGTGCCGGATGATCCATTGCTGGGGTAAACCCATGAGGGATTGGATCAACTAACACCCGACGAACAACCACATCCAAACATTGCAGCTGGCTCTTCATAGCCGATCTCACATAGTTGTCCCACTGATCCACACAACCAATTGAGATCATTCGCCTGAAGATATTCAGAGGACAACCTAGGTGCAGTACACCATCAACTGCAATGTCATCATCTCCAAAGCAATGCAGCTCCTCCCGAGCCCTTGCAACCATATCACTAAATGAAGGCCTATCATTGAATAGCACAGGCACGCTTTGCATGTCAAGAAACTCAACATATCCATAACGATCGCTTTCAACCGTGTCTCCATGATATATGGTCACTAGGTTGTCCATCTATTTACAAAACGTAACGAAACACATGTCCTTTAGTCCAAATTATACGATAGATAGTACCTAACAAGTACTTTCTAACTACAAACTAAGTAATCATGATAATAACTACGTATATATTTATAGTGTACTCACTAAATAGCAAGATCATATGTAGTTAACTACAAATATAACTATATATCTAAGTAGCTATCTAACTATATCTATTTATCAATGTATCTATGTTTCTATCTATCTACATATATATATATATATATATATATATATATATATATATATATATAGGGAGAGGCTATTCAGTAGCCGGCTACAAAATAAGTTATTCTGTAGCCACCTCCATTTACTATAATTTTATATACTAATTTACCATAATGTCAATACATATTTACGATAGTTGGGTTACTATAACACATGAGAATATTTACCATAACATTATATTAAAACACTTAGCAAGGAGTTACTATAATCTCGTAAATTAACATAGTAATTATCATAACTCAAAAGTGGCTACAGAATAAGTTATTCTGTAGCCAGCTACAGGATAGTAGTTCTATATATATATATATATATATATATATATATATATATATATATATATATAACTAAATCAACTAACAAAGTCATCACAATATAACTAGTCAATAACATACACCAACTAAATAGGTACATTGCATATTCATATTTTTTACCTTTCCAGGTCGACAGATGATGGGCGTAGGTCAAGGCGAATATCCGGGACTGTGGTGGCGCGGCCAACGACAGAGGTGGCGCGCGGCGGTCGCGGGGGCGGCCGGCGCTCCGCGCTGCGAGACCGGCTCGACAGCCGCGGGAGGCGGGGCGAGGCGAGGACAGCGGTGGACGTCGGCAAGGCGGGGCGAGGCCGAGGCCGGCGGTGGAGACAAAGGCTACGACGACGGTGGAGGGCGTGGCGGCTCGGCGCTGCAAGCCAACCAACGGCCAACAGCGCGAGGGCTCGGCGGCGCGGTGCGGGCTCGGGCAAGGGAGCGGAGGCAGCGGCGTGGCGCGGGCTCGGCCGCCGGAGCAGCAGCGGCTCGGGCAGGCGGAGCTACAGCGGCTCGGACGGGCCCGGCGCTGCGCGGGTATCGGCGCGGGCGGGCGCGCGGCGTGGCGGGCGCGGCACGCGGCGTGGACGCGGCATGCGGCGCGGGCAGGCGCGGGCAGGCGCGCTCGGCGTTGGCCTCGTGGGCGGGCGCGCGCGGCGCGGGGGGCGCGGGGCGCGGTGGGCGCTGGGCGCGCCGGACGCGGGCGGGCGCGGGCGTGGGCGCGGCGGCAGCGGCGGGGGCTGGCTAGGGCAAGGAGATGGGGAAGAAGACCGGGTAGATATTTAGGCCGAGCTTGGCGCCAGAGTGAATGGCGCCGAGCTCGGCGCCAAGATCTACGGCGCCGAGCTCGGCGCTAGAGTGGATGGCGCTGAGCCCCTTACAGGCCGTTTGCCCGTGGCCAGGAGCTCGGCGCCAGTCACCGTGGCGCCGAGCTCGGCGCCACTCACTCTGGCGCCGAGCCCAAGGGTCAATTTCTGGAATTCTTTCCGCCAGGGGTCTATTTGAGAGAAACTTTTGAAAAAAGGGCCAAATAGTAAAAAATTCGGACGAGACGGGCGACCGTGGACAAGTATTATCGATTTAGAGAAGCATCGGCATTTTCCCTAGCTAGCCCCTCTTAATATTAGTGATAGATATACATATATTAGATACAGGCAGAGAAGACAAAAGAGAGAGAAGAGAATAGGTAGATAATAATAAGATGACAATTATATTAAGGAGCTATGTAAGGAAGGAAATTATCACTGCCTAGTGATTCACTCGGACCAAAATAATTGGGGACAACATTGTATAATCTATAAATATCAAGTTGCATACTTACTCTCTGGCTCATCACAGGGAGATCAGGGTGAAGACGATGGGCAGCGCGAGGAAGATAACGTTGATGCTCTTGCTGCTAGTCGTCCTCATCGCCTCACGTAAGTTACATAGGTCCTGTCTGAATCCACTTAGTTTTCAGGAGTCTTTTTTCACAAGTCAGCTTTTTTACCTGATTCTCGCATAAGGGATTCACCAACGAAGGCTAACAAGCTTATTAGCCTCAGTAAAAAGCTGTAGTGGGCATGAAATGTCTAGGCTTCCAAAACTCCCAACCCAAGACAAGGTCTGCAATTTAACAAGACCCCACTGCTTTCATCCCCTGCAGAAAAGTTGGTTTAAATTATAAGTCATTGCGGCTTTTTAGGTATAAAATCAATTTGGAATGGAATGAGTAGGAAATTCCTCCATGTATGGATCATGGACATGGATATATGATGCAGATGAGGCGGCCAGAATTGGGGTGGGCACTGAAACTGAATTGTTTTCTTGCGGCGACGACAACAATCCAGAGATCAAATGCCTTTACAGGTGCATAATACGGCCGGGCCTCTGCAACAAGTGCTGCAAGAAAGCGGGCTTCGTCAGCGGCAAGTGCGTGGGGGGTGGCTGCTACTGCTGCACCACTTGACAAATCCAACGAACCCCACACCCGCTCGTGCCCCTGCTATATGCATGCATGTACTCCAAGCAAAATAATAATCCATGTCTGCATGAATAGATGGATGTGTGATTCTCCTTTTTAATTTTCCCTCTGTGTGGTTCCCTCGAAAAAATTTCCCACTGTAACACACACTCCTCGAGGAGTCAAATTATTTTAAATTTGATCAGATATATACAAAAAAAATGCTAATATTACTATACGTAGTAAGTATGATGAGATTTATTGCATCATATATACATTTACAATAAACTTATTTACAGATACATATATTGAACTTATTTACAGATACATATATTGATGCTAATTTCTATATATCTAGCTATATTACTTCAAAGGTTTGATTTCTTGAGAAACGAGACATGCATGACAGAGAGAGTACATTACTATGGTGCAAAATCCAGTACCTCTCTCCAAAAGAATGTTATTCTAAATTTGGGCTAAATTAAATGTTGTTAAATTTTACTAGGTTTATATAAAATATTATCAACATTGGTATCTCCAAATAGATTTATTATAAAAATATATTCTATAATTAATCTAATGATACTCATAAAGCATCATAAATATTAATATATTTTTATATATTTGATTAAAGTTAAGATTTAGTGACTCCTAAAAATGAGAATGAAATTCTTTTTGAACAGAGTATCAGAGTAAGTACTTAATTATCTGAAAATAAAATCTTACACACACCTGACTATTGGAAGCTCGCACACAAACTCTTTTTTGATAATAAAGAAGTACTAGTAATCATTAGCACCAACAACTCGATCCCAACCAATCCTCGCTTGCCATGTGCCCTCCTCCAAGTGCCTCCCATAAAGACCTATATATGTTTGGAGTAGTAGACTCCGATCCATTGCTAGCCATAAGAGCTTCTCCCCGGCAGTTTTGTAAACCAACTCTCTATTTTGATGTTTTAGCAAAACGTGAAAAAGTGTCCTTCAGTAGTTTAGTAAAAGAGCTTCTTAAAAATCAAAAGTTGTTAAAAATGAAAAGTTTTGTAAAACAACTCTTTGTTAACTATATGCAGCTCTAGCGGGAAGGGGGGAGGCCTTGAGCCCCCACAACACTCTGGCCTCATTCGACGTCCGTTGGAAGGACAATCGCCATGTCACCTAGTCAGCGCATGAGTGAGCAAGCATAACACCAAAACCCACGGACGCCGCAACCGCCTCCGGTGCCTCAAAACTTACACCGCAACCCCCGCCCATGCCTCCTATCTAAGAGTTGCTCAGAGACACCACCGATGGCGCCTCCATATGCATGTACTCCAAGCAAAATAATAATCATTGTTTGCATGAATAGATGGAATGTGATTATACTTTTAATTTTTACTCTGTGTAATGATCCTTTTGTCGTCATTAGTAATAACACACATTTCTAGAGGAGTCAAATTATTAAAAATTAAATCAAATATATAAAAAGATACTAATAGTATGATGCGTAGTAAGTACGATGAGATTGATTGCATCATATACTTGTACAACAAACTTATTTAGAGATACATATTTTGATATAATTTTCTACATATATAATTAAATTTCACAACATTTGACTTTTTGAGAAACGAGACGTGCAGTTATTTTGGGACAAGCGGAGTATATTACTATGGCGCGTCCATTATCTCTGTCCAAAAAAAATATCATTCTACATTTGAGCTAAATTAAATGTTTTTAAATTGGACCATACTTATATTGGACAACTGTAGTGATGTATATGTCTTCATTTATGCATAATTGACTTCATCTTGTCAAAATGGGTTGGCCGGCCGAAAATTCTCACCCGTCGCGCTGTGAAAATGGCGATGACTTTGATAATAACTCCACAGTCGTAGCTAGCAGAAGCTAAGCTCCAGTCCAGGTCACCGGTCACGTATGCCAAGACCGAACGTATACTACATGCCCCACAAGATTCTGGACCAGCTTCGTTCGTTCGTCGTATATGCACGCTAGGTGCAACGGCCAATAGGCAATGCTACGGTACTCTCTCTACTTGCTAGGTTGAGTCATTGTTGTTTAAGATTTTTTAACTAACTAATTAATTAATTAATCTAAGAAAAGAAAATGGAATATTTCAAAATTGGGGGCACTAGCGTTCGTCCGGCGCATGCAGCGTGTCCGGATACATCTCCCAGTCCCCAGCCAACCGAACCGTGTGCTGGCGTCGTGGCTCACCAACGGGACCATCTTAGCATCCCGCGTAAAATAGAAAACTAAAGGGGATCAAAGCGCTACGTACCCATGTAACGGAAGGGGACAGCGTGCGCTTGCGTCCGCGCCGTAATCCCCCGGCGTGTCCCGTCCGCCCGCCCTAGTGCACCCCCTTCGCCGGCCCTCGCTGCGCCTCTCCGCAGTTTGAGAATGATGCAAGGCAGTAGAAGATGAGGAGGAGACACAAGACGAGGCATCAAAAAAGTGAGGAGAGAGATGCGATACCCAATCTACTTTTGAAGACAGGAGGCAGGAGTACAGGTAGGGGGTGCGCGGCTCGGACGGGGTGACACCGGCGAGCAGCGCAAGCAGGGGGGGGGGGGGGGCACATAGCAGCACGAGGGACGCGGACGAGTGGACGACGATGAGCCACGAGATTAGGTAGCTGGATGCAGCGAGCAGACCGAGTAAACGGACCCAGTCCGTCAGTCGTTGCTGCCCGAATAGTTGTCGTCAGTCCTCCCTGGTATACGTATAAAAGTCAAGAGAGCAAGAGTATTATATATAGAGACGTTCCGGTAGTAAGATCGACACACATCAGTACCTGCATAGCACATGCATGTAGTATACGTACATCTATCGATCGAACAGCTAGCAAATAAACTAGAGAACACAAATGGAGCTACTACTCTCTGACGAAGGTTTGGCCGTCCTGGTGCCCATCGTGGTGTACTGGGCGTATTGTGGCCTGCATGCAACGCTTGGCCAGTCCATGTATATGGACAAATACAAGCTGCACCCAAGCACTCATGAAGATAGCAAGAACCATGTTTCGAAGCGACAAGTCATCAGCAACGTCCTCAAGCAGCAGCTCGTGCAGGTTGCCATGGTGACCATGGTGATGATGTTCAAGGTACGTGCCTAGTATATATGCATGCTTAAGATCATTATTATTGCATTGCGTGCCGCATGCATGACTACATATATGTCTCTTTTTGGTATGGTTCCTTGCTACATATAATGCATTGCAACGGGACGCACAATTTATTATGCGGTGCTTGCATGTGACAATGATTATGATACTAGCTATTTTGTTGAATTTAATTGGGACACAGGTCAAAGAAGAGAGCCCCATCAGTAAAAAGACCTCCTATCTGAAGTTAGCCAGCCAAATCGCAGTGGCCATGGTCTGGTTCGACTTGTGGCAGTACGCATGGCACCGAGCCCTGCACGCCAACAGGTTCCTCTACCGGAACCTCCACTCATGGCACCATCTTCTCGTGGTTCCCTACTCCTTCGGAGCCTTGTACGGACACCCCCTCGAGAGCTTCATCACTGACACCATCGGTGGCACGGCCGCCTTTCTGGTGTCCGGCATGTCGCCGAGGGCTTCTATCTTCTTCTTCTCGCTCTGCACCGTCAAGGTCATCGACAACCACTGCGGCCTGTCGCTGCTACCCAGCTGGGATCGCCTGAGCATCTGGAACAACGCGGCGTATCACGACGTGCACCACCAGCTGCGTGGTGGCAAGTACAACTACTCTCAGCTCTTCTTCGTGGTGTGGGATAGGATTTTTGGGACGTACATGCCCTTCCTCATTGAAGACAGAGAAGGAATGCTCCAGGTCCGGGCACCTGGCCTTGACTACAGGAGAAGCAACAAGTAGCTATTCTCGTACATGTGTATCTCAAGATTTAGAGTGTATATGACCCAATGAAATGTATATATACGGAGTATATGATCATATTAGATCACCCGAAGTAGTATTACGTTGTATGTGTAAGTATGCATAGAGTATGTGGTCATATTTTTTTATATACTACTGTGATGATATTATAAATAATATACTAAAATATATGGGTTTGTTTGAAATTTTTGTCACCTAGTAAGATTTAGAATATTTTAAAATGAGTAATATATTTAAACTAATAAATAAGTATGTATCCATACGCAAGGTGATTTATTGACGACAGGTCTGAAAGCCTTTGCCAGGATCCACGCGAGCTGCTTGGGTGGCACCAAACACATTAGCTATCCCTCCCTCCCTGTCCCCCCCCACACCAACACCACAAATTTCTTTTTCACGGAGCATAAAACCTATCTGCAACTAGGGCCTAATCTATATCTATATGTCTTATAATCCTAGATCTTACTAGTAATCTATCTCGATATGCAAGCTGTCCACCTCAATAGTCCACTATCACATATAATTAAAGTCCATTAGCACATATATTTATGAAGCCCCATTTGGGAGAGCTCTGCTCCTTAGTAAGAGGGAGCAGAGTGGAGAGCGATGAGAATTGATTCTCTGCCAATCCCCTCTAGAGTATAATATGGAGCAGGGTGAAGCGGGTTTTTTTAGCTCCTAGTGTAAAGTGAGAAGTGATTCTCTTTTGATCCCCACCTGAATCAGTTGGCATTTCGACCGTTTGGCTGGTTGGGAGCGATTCTCTTCGGAGAAGCTAAAGCTGTAGCTCTCCCAAATGGCCCCTAATATTCATGCCAGCGAGACACATCATCCACTGCAAGCATTTAATTGTGCACATCAGCATGCCACACCATCTACTAAGTTTAATTTATAATAATTCATTCTTTTATATAGTCTAATTTTGTTCTAAACGACAACAATTCCTGTTGCAACGCACGAAGCATGCTTCTGGTATAAATAAAACCCCATCCCTTCCCATCTCTCTCGGCGGTTCATTTGAACCGTCTTATTCTCTCTCCTCCCTTTTCTCTCTTCCACATCGAGCAAGGGAGCATGACGGTGGTGCTCCATGGGAGCTCACCGAGCGTAAGATAATAAAAAAAGCTCTTACAATAAAAGTTGTTTTTTATATAAAAGTTGTTTTTATATAAATCCCATGAGTTGCCTGGGCCGAGAGCCGTCGAAATTGCATATCCAAATCTTGGGCCGTCAAAAATGGCTCGTTAACTTACTTGGGCCGTTCGTGCACGCACCGCTCGGACTCCTGCTCCGTGTCGAACACGTTATATAGTTAATTTATGTGAGCTTAAATTATGTGTTATCATTAGTTATCTTAATACAGATGGAGTATATTACCGTGGTGCAAAGATCCAGTATCTCTGTCCAAAAAAATATCATTCTAGATTTGGGCTAAATTAAATGTTTTTAAATTTGTCTAGACTTATATAAAGTATTATCTATGATTGTTTCTTTAAATAAATTTATTATATAGATATATTTCATGATTAATCTTATGGTATTTATTAATCATCATAAATACTTTATATATATTTGATTAAACTTAAGATTTAGTGAATCCTAAAAAAGAATGAAACTATTTTTTGGACAGAGTGAGTACTTGATTAGCTACAGAAAACAAAATCTTACAAACACCTCACTATTGGAAGCCCAGCGCACACAAAATCTATTTTTTTATAATAAAACAGTACTAGTAAACATATCACAAACAACTCGGTGCTTCGTGCATGATCTAGATTCATCGTGATTTTTTAATATGCTTCAAATTCTAAATTTACACTTGTAGATTTTTTAGAGAAGATTTACACTTGTAGTTGTAGGGGCAGAGATTTATATTTCAAGGAAACATTTTCGTAAAAAATCACACAACACGTGCATAAAAAAAGTTGAGTTGTTCTCCTTTTCTTTGGAATTCAAAAGCAGAGTCCAACTAATTCGTGTGATCTAGTTCAACAGGGTGGTGATCATAAAAGATGGAGTTGCTAAGCATAAAACCTCCCATCATGCAAGAATGAGAGAACTGGCTGATGCAATCGTGGTTTTTATTGATGAGTTGTTTTCTTTTCCACACAAACTTGAAATTTGAATATGAAATCATTGCGTGTGACCCAATACAACCATTGTGATTGTATGGTGCCATTTCTCGGTAATGCTAGGGGCGGGCGTCCGTCTGATTGGACGCCATCTTCTGGGTCTGCGCGGCCCACCAAGCCTACCTCCTCCTCTTTACGTTTTCCACATCTCTCTCAAAAATATCTACCCACTTGCTTACCCATCGCACGCTTCACTACCTTATGCGGCCGTCGGTCCGCCGCACTCCGCATTTGCCACCACAGCCATCTCCCTGCACGCGCCCCACCCTGTAATGTTCGCTTCTAGCTCCTGCCCGTCGCGCGCGCCCACTCGTGCCTCTCGCTCCTTGCTCCTACAGTCCCACCGCCGCACGCTCGGGCGTGCCACCCACCTTTGCTGGTGCTCGTGGTGCCGTCACACGCCTCAGGTCGGTCCCCAGCCGAGCCAAGGGCACCCATGAGCGCGGCCCGTGCTGGTGGTGCTCGCGCCCGAGGCCGGAATCAACCGGCCCCGACCTTCCCTCTCATAAGTTGCAAATGTATATTTCAAGTGTTTCAGATGTTTCAGAGGTGGATGTTGTAAAAGTAGATTGGGATGTTTATGTTGCAAGTGTTTCAAAGGCATGTCGCAAGTGTTTCATAGGCATGTTGCAAGCGTTTGTTCAAAATGTTTTATCTGTTTCCCATGTATGTTGCAAGCATTTTTATCTGGATGTTGCACATGTTTCACACATATGTTCTAAGAGTATGTTCAAAATGTTTCAGTCTTGTGTTGCAATAAGTGTGTTTTTCATGTTGCATTTTGCAATTGTTTTATTTGGATGTTGCATATGTTTCACACACATGTTGTAATTGTATGTTCCAAATGTTTCCTCTGCTTTAGTCGTATGTTGCATCTAAGTGTTTCATGTTTTAGAGGTACAGAGTCATGGGGGACATAGCCTGGCGTCGGGGGATGGGGCGCGGTGAGCCATGGGCCGGGGATCGGGCCATGCAGCACACCTAGGATCCTTCGGATGGGACGCGCTTGTCCTCATGCCGGCTATTGGTTCCCGCCCGTCCAGAGAGGGAGGGTCACGAGGAAGGAGCGGTGGGTGTGGTGTTTCGTAGTTGCGGAGGAGGGGGCCAAGGGGGAAGGAGCGGCAGGCACAACCTTTTTCGTGGGCGCGCGTGACGAAGGTGGCGCAGGCATCTGGACACGCGCTTTGTTCGGACGTTCGGGCGCTAGTATCTCCCATCTAAAGTCATCATATACTCGGTGATACCAAATTTTGATCCCTGCTCACGCGTCCGCATCCGGTACGAATCATACTCGAAGTGGAGCTCACACGCTTGAGGCCTACCCGTTTACGATACAAAAACCGGATCCATGTGTCCGCGTCCGATACGAAGTCCTCGAAACTCTAGTGCCTACCTTGCCAAACCCCGTGATAAACTCTAAATACAAACCCTTGATAGACATTATTTTTCGGGTATATATACTATTTTTTTATAAAACCCGTAAGTTACAACAACAGAAACATGCCCCAAAAGCTTATATATATCCCTAAACACCAAACCATGATACCCGTTTATGATACAAAAACCAGATCCATCTGTCCGCTTCCGATACGAAGTCTTCGAAATGCATGCGTCTTTGTCTGATTACTAAGATTTAATTCAAAAAATTGCACGGGCATATATCTAGTACAGGTACAAAAACTCTAGTTCCTACCTTGGCAAACCCCGTGATTAACTCTAAATACAAACCCTTGATAGACATTATTTTTTCGGGTATATATACTTTTTTTTTATAAAACCCGTAAGTTACAAGAACAGAAACATGCCCCAAAAGCTTATACACCCCTAAACACCAAACCATGATAATTATAACAAACATAAATGTAAACTCTTATACAAAAGGCCAAAATACAAAACTGCAATAAAAGTTGTTTTTATATAAATCATTTTTAGGGAATTTTATGTAAATCATCTGAATTGTCTGGGCCCACAGCCGCCGAAATTGCATCCGAATCTTGGGCCGTCAAAAACGGGTCGTTAACTTGCTTGGGCCGTTCGTGCTCGGACTCCTGCTCCGTGTCGAACACACCACCGCCGCGCGGTCGCCTCCTTCCAAAACAAATTCGGCCAGGCGCCGTCGCCGACGGACGGGAAAGGCTGCGCGATCTCTGGAGTCTTCAATCGCGCGCTACGCTTTCCTTTGATTTGTCGTCAGACGTACGTAGGCGTTAGTAATGGCGGCGCAGCAACGCTCGGTGGTCCTCCCGTGCGCGCGCTCGATGGCCGCGCCACGTCCGTGCGCGGTGCGCCTGCCCGCCACGGCCTCCGTGCGGGACCTCAAGGCAGCGCTGCGTGTCTGCTTCCCGCCCACGCAAGCCGCCTCGGCCTTCCACCTCTTCCTCCTCGGCGGCAAGCTCCTCCTGGACGCCAAGCTCGCCAACCTCTCACTCGCCCGGTGCGAGTTCGTCTCCCTCATCCCCTTCACCACCAAGCCCGCCGCGCCGCCGACGGCGAGCGCCGGCCCCTCTGTGTTCCCCACGGCCAAAAGGAGTAAGTTTTCTTCGTCTTTGATGTGGCACGGGGAGGATGTGTACGCCAAGATCGCCGGGGTGCCCGTCCACGACCCGGCCTCGCCGTCCTTCTACTGCCACGGCGTGGAGCCGCTGGACCCTGCTCGGATGGTGGGGCACCTCAAGCAGGGGCTCAGGAAGCACGGCCAGATCATGCACGTCCAAGAGATCCCCGGCAGCAAGGAGTCCTTTTGTCCGCTCCCGTCTCACCTCTCGCAGCCCACCAGGGAGGCGTTCAGGGCCATCGGAGTGACGAGGCTGTACAGCCACCAGGCCCAGGCCGTCGCCTCCGCCGCCTCCGCGTCCGGCAAGAGCAAGCACGTGGTGGTGTCCACCTCCATGGCCAGCGGCAAGTCGCTGTGCTACAACGTGCCCGTGCTGGAGTCCATCTCGCGTCCCGCCGTGGCGTCGTGCGCGCTCTATATCTTCCCGACCAAGGCGCTGGCGTAGGACTAGCTCAGGACGCTGCGGGGGATGGTGAAGGGCGCCAACGACCTCGGCGACGTCGTCAGCATCTACGACGGCGACACCCCGATGAAGCACCGCGCGAGGATCAGGGACGGCGCGAGGCTGCTCATCACCAACCCGGACATGCTGCACGTCTCGATCCTGCCGTGCCACGCGCAGTTCCGGCGGATCTTGTCCAACCTCGAGTACGTCGTCATCGACGAGGCTCACTCCTACAGGGGCGCCTTCGGCTGTGTTTAGTTGGGTGAAATTTGGGAATTTGGCTACTGTAGCACTTTCGTTTTTATTTAGCAATTAGTATTCAATCATGGACTAATTAGGCTCAAAACGTTCGTCTTGCGATTTCCAATCAAACTGTGCAATTAGTTTTTTTCGTCTACATTTAATGCTCCATGCACGTATCGCAAGATTCGATGTGATGGCTATTGTAGCACTTTTTAGGAAAACTTTTTGGAACTAAATAAGGCCTGCTGCCACACCGTGCTCATCCTCCGACGACTGAAGCGCGCGTGCGCGGACGTCTACGGGAGCCACCCGACCTTCATATCCTGCACGGCGACACTGGCAAACCCCCGGGAGCATGTCACGGAGCTCGCCGGCCTGGACGCTGACAACGTCAAGCTCGTGCAGAACGACGGCAGCCCTTGCGGGCCCAAGTACTTCCTCCTGTGGAACCCGTCGGTGTCAAGGCAAGGGAGGTGCCCGAGCGCAGCGTAGGAGGTCAACCACCTCTTCGCCGAGATGGTCCAGCTCGGGCTCCGATGCATCGCCTTCTGCAAGACAAGGAAGCTCTGCGAGGCCGTGCTAGCGCGTGCGCGCGGGATCCTCGAGGAGACCTCGGCGGAGCTCGTGGACACCATCTGCGTGTACCGTGGTGGGTACGTCGCCGAGGACCGGAGGAGGATAGAGGCCTGCCTCTTCGGCGGGACGCTCCGCGGCGTGGCGGCGACGAACGCTCTCGAGCTCAGGATCGACGTTGGCGGCATTGACGCGACGTTGCACCTCGGGTTCCCCGGGAGCATGGCGAGCCTGTGGCAACAGGACGGGCGTTCCGGGCGGAGGTCGAAGCCGTCCATCGCCATCTATGTCGGCCTCTACGGCGCGCTGGACCAGTACTTCATGAGCTTCGCGCACAAGCTGTTCGGCAAGCCGGTGGAGCACTGCCACGTCGACTCTCGCAACCGCAAGGTCCTGGGGCAGCACCTCGCCTCCACCGCTTTCGAGAAGCCTCTATGCCCGGAGCACGACGCTAGGCACTTTGGTCCCGGCATGGACGGTGCTATGGTGACCCTGAGAGATCAGGGCCACCTGACGAACACGAACACGAACAGTTCCGATCAGTCAGACATGTGGAAATATGTCGGGCCTGACAAGAACCCTGCTCGCGCGGTGAGCATACGAGCAATCGAGCACGACAGGTACAAGGTGGTGGACAAGCAGGGCTATCGGGTGCTGGAGGAGATCGAGGAGAGCAAGGCTTTCTTCCAGGTGCACGAAGGCGCCGTGTACATGCACCAGGGCGTCAGCTACTTGGTCGAGCAGCTGGATCTGTCAATGAGGACGGCGTACTGCTGAGCAGCAGCTGATCTCAAGTACTACACTAGAGTTCATGACATCACCGAGATCAACATCCTCCAAGGCGACGGCCATGGCGATGGAACTGCCGGTGATGAAACTGCATCATCATCATCCTCGCCCAGGGGCAACTGCTCAATCAAGTGATTGCAGGGTGACGACGGAATGGGTGAGGTTCGACAGGATATGGAAATCGAACGACCAGATGTCCGACAGCATCGAGCTGGTCCTGCCTCCCTACTCCTTCCACACGCAAGCGGTCTGGGTGAGCGTTCCCGTGGCGGTGAGGGCGGCCGTGGAGCAGAGAGGGCTGGGGTTCGACGGCGGCGTGCACGCGGCGTCGCACGCGCTGCTCAGCGTCCTGCCGCTGCGCATGATGTGCGCCGCCTCCGACCTCGGGACGCGGTGCGCCGCGGCGGCAGCGCGCGGGAGCTGGAGCGGGAGCGGAGCTCCGGGTGATGGTGGTGACAGGGCGCCCGGGGTCCTGCTGCTGTACGACAAGCACCCCGGCGGCATCGGCCTGGCGGCGCAGGTGGAGCGCCTCTTTGGCGAGCTGCTGGTTGCGGCCCTGCAGCTGGTCTCGGCGTGCGGCTGCGCCGGCGCGGATGGCTGCCCGAGCTGCGTGCAGTCGTTCGCGTGCGGCGGGCACAATAGGAACCTGGATAAGCTGGCGGCGGTCCTGATTCTGAGGTAAGTGATTGAGAACGAAAGCGGCGGCGGCGGCGGTTCTCGGCGGAGGTGATGATGTGCAAGATCGAGAGCTGTGAGATGCCATGTATGCATGGCCAAGCCATGGATAGCGTTCTTAATTTTCTTCACGAGAGGTTTGGAAGGCGTTTCAGTTGATGATTTGTGACCTGTGAGTGGTGTAATAAAGAATGTTACCAGTAGTGTGTCGGTCTATACGATCTTAAAGAAATAATAATAATCAGCCCGATCGGCTGGGGCTGGCCAGCCAGCCCCTCACATGAATATTATTTACATGAACTCACCAGCAGTACTTCTCTCTCACATAAACGAACTAGCAACGATACAAACCAGCTAACCAAACAGGCTGAATAATAATGTTATACTCCATCTATCCGTCCTCAATAAATAATAATAATAATAATGCAATTCTTACATAGGATAGGATCACGTCAAGCCACTTTCAGTTGATGATTTGTGAGACCTGCGTCGGATACGTATCCAGGCCGTAATACGAAATGCTGTTACATACAGTATTGATCTAAATACAGGTATTAGACACGTCTGGGCCGATTTTGATACGGTCCATGAAAAAAAAAGCAGCCCAACTTCGCACAGCCACACCACCGCCCAGGTGCGCCCGACGCCCGGCGGCCGGACCGGAGCATCCCTGGCCTGGGCGGTTCACTGTAGAATCGACCGGCGGCTGGGCAGCGACCCGGCCCCCTACAGCAGAAGCCTTGCGTCCCTGCTCCGAGCAGCTCACCGTCGAAGGTAATAAGTCAGTTCCTCGATCCTCGTCTCCTCCTGTCTTTCCTATGCTCAGTCTCTCACTCTAACCACGTCCGGTGCCTGACTGCCCGTGTGTTCAATAGCTTTCTTGTACGCCTTGTTCGGCTTACCCTATATTTAGCTTGTTTGATTTCTTTTTTTAGTTGGAATAGTGTTTTTCTCTCACAATAATTCAGCCGGAACAATGTTTTTCAGCCAGTTTCAGCCAAATTTAAGACCAGCGAACGGGGCCTACTAATTTTATTATTTACATTATTATTGTGGACCTGTGGATGTGACCTTATTAAGTTGTGAACTCAAATTATGTGTTATGCCATATGTCACCTGGCTATGGCCTCAGTATACTGTGGCTGTGGTTTTCATGTTAAATCATGTGTAGTTATTATTATTAAAAAATTATCCTCCGTGTCACCGTTTTTTTATTGGAGAACATCGTATCTTCGTATCTGATACCGTGTCCGTATTTGGGCAAGATAGCAAGGCCCAGCCCAATAATATCCTTGGTTCTTCCTCCTTTGCCCTAGCGCTACGGCGGAGGCAAACCCTAGCTGCTCGACAGTCTGGGAGCGAGTACCAAGCTGGCAAGCTCCCCAGTTCACAGGGTTTACATCCTGATCTACGCAATCATTTTTGAGCGATTTTGTTACTTGTTTGTATCCAATGGATGTTGCTTGGGTGATTTTGTTTTGCTTCGCTTTGGACCACTGGATCGGCATTGCTTTCCTGCTAGTACTTTTCGGAAATCAAGAAGTGTAGTCTTTTGCTTGATTTCCTTAGACTTTAGTACACTACACGCCTTTTGTTGAATCAGTGACTTCTGTTTTGGTTAAGTCGCACCATTAGCCCCCTGCTCTGTTGAGGTTGGATGCAGGGAAAAATGCGAGAGGGTATCTATGGGTGCAAGATTAAAGGACCAGGCAGGGGCTTTATACCTATGTGGAAACCAGCGATTTTCCTCAGGGTCATATCTTCCGCCCACATGATCATCTTGCTGCTATTTTCTTTGATGTTATGTTTGCTGCTTTCAATTAATCTGTTTAGTCACGTTCTGAATTCTGTCTGGAAGCGAAATGAGGAGACTGAAACATCTGAATGTTATCATGTGGAGAACACAAGTATGGTCTTCAAAGTTCTCTTATTGCTTCATGTTCAAACTTTTCTTCTCTCACATTCTTTCATGTGAATTAAATCAACATGTAGTGATTGCAAAGCAAATGAGGAAGCTATACCATTAGAAACTGTGCTGTTGATAATTCTTCGGATGGTCTTCAAAGTTCTCTAATTGCTTTCTCTATGTACCCTGTACCTGTCGTATCCGATTGATGTTTGTCTAGTATAGTAGTATTCTATTTTCTTTGACTATGCCATCTGAATAGTGGTACTAGTTATGCTTGATCTGAGCTGTAGTGTTTAGTCACTGAGAAGCGACATGAAGAGC
The DNA here is from genome assembly GCF_019320115.1 of Miscanthus floridulus. Classification (NCBI taxonomy): domain Eukaryota; kingdom Viridiplantae; phylum Streptophyta; class Magnoliopsida; order Poales; family Poaceae; genus Miscanthus; species Miscanthus floridulus. The sequence goes on from NC_089586.1 coordinate 7,528,046, forward strand.
TCTTGTAATCTTAAGATATACTGTCGGTGCAGAAAGTGACCAACAAGTAAATATTTATAGTTTTGTCGTACGTTGTGATCGGAGGTGGCCTAGCACTCAATGACACATGGTTTATACTGGTTCAGACAACGTGCCCTACGTCTAGTTTGAGTCGGTCGGTGAGTTTATTCCTGAGTCCAGGTGCTCGAAGTTTGCAGTGGAGTTACAAACGAGAAGAAGAAAGATGGGGAGTACAAGAGGTCCGGTCGGACTCCGGTCGGAAGGGCCGAGAGTGACGGGAGCCCCGCTATGAGCTAAGTGCTCGAGCGTGCGCTCGTGGTTTGAACCTAGTGGTTCTGCTGTTGTGTACTAGCGAACTTGGTCGATCTGATGAATCTGAATTAACTTACGTTTGTTGAGAGAGAGCACATCCCCTTTTATAGATGAAAGGGATGGCTATACAAGTGAGAGGGAGAGTGTACGTATGCTACTAAGCCTTGTTGCCCACGCCGGTGGGTATGGGGCGATGGTAGGCACCCACAATACTGTTGAATGTCAGATGCACGTGGGAGGTTATGTTGTTCTCTTCAGGTATGGCAGACGTCGACGCCTGCCAAACTGTTAATTCCTAGAGGCATGCAAGGGGTTTTACCATGTTTGCCCGGTACGGTAAATGCCGGCGCCCACAACACTGTCGATGCCCAGAGGCATGTGGGGGGAGCCTTACCGTATGGGAGTTAATGGCGCCCATAATACTGTAGGGGAAAATGTAGTCGCCTACAATACTGTTTGAGTTCTGTTGTGCTAGGATGGTCGCAGGGTACTGCCTGGCAGGTGCGCAGGGTACGGTCCCTTGTATTACGGTTTGACTTGTGCGTCCTATCTTACTTTTTCCGTCCGTTTCCTGGTCCTTACCGAGCGGGTGTCCTCGGTCGGTTGGTCTCAGTCGGCTCTGATCGCGCCAGTCAGAGAACAGCGGTGAGCAGGGGTTCGGCGCATCCCCGGTCGGAGACACGGGTTGGAGTTGGAGGCGGTGCTTTGGCCAGGCCTTTTGGTCGGAGAGGCCATCCGGAGGTGGGCTGGAGATCGAAACGAGCGCTTCGGTCAGAGAGGTGGGCCGGAGTCGGAAACGGGCACCGTTCCTCCTTGGCCAGACCTTCCAGTCGGTGATTGGATCGCCCTTTCTGGCCTGTTGTTTTAGGTACTTGGGCTGGCCCATGAGTTGTGCGTTTGATTGCAACGTTGTCTACTGGGCCGAGCCTTTGTTGGGAAGACGGTCCGTGAGGGACCCCGGGTTTATGAACCCGACAGGAGCCCCCCAGCCCTTGGGCGATTTGGGTAGAATCGTGTGGGGGATTTTTGTCTTGACGGCGGGTGTGTGCGAGCGCACCCGCGGGTGTAGCCCCCGGGCGATTCGGGCAGAATCATCTGGGTGGTTTTTTCATGTCGCCAGCGGGGGAGGTTTCGTTTCGTCAACAGGTGCGCACGAGCGCACTAGCGGGTGTAGCCCCTGAGCCCCCGGGCGATTCGAGCAGGATCGCCTAGGGGGTTTTGTCAGTGGGCGTGTGTGCGTGTTTTTAGTCAAGATGGAGTCATCAACCAATGCGTCATTGCACAACTGAGGCGGTTAGTTTTAGGGATCGGGCGAGACAGAGCTCTTGGATCCTAGCATCGGTGCGCGCTGTGGGATTGGGCGAGGCAGTTAGTTTAGGGATCGTACGAGATGGAGCTTGTGGGTCCTAGCGTCGGTGCACGCCGTGGGATCGGGCGAGTCAGAGTCGTGGATCCTAACCTTGGTGCAGCCCACGCAGCTGAGGCAATTAGTCAGTTAGTTTAGGGATTGGGCGAGGCGTAGCTCGCGGATCCTGATGGGCCGAGTTCAGGGTCGTAGACCTAGGCGTTTTGGAGGGCAGTCAAAGCGTAGCCGAGGGATGGGGCGAGTTCAGGGTTGCAGACCTAGGTTTTGGTGTGCAGTCGAAGCGTAGCCGAGGGATGGGGTGAGTTCAAGGTCGCAGACCTAGGTTTTTTGGGTGTCTTGAGCCCCCGAGCCCCGTTGGGCTTTGGTAGGGGCCAGTTTGAGTTGTGTGCGTTACCCCATCCTCGGTTTCTCACAACCAGAGGGGCTGAGCTTTGTCACTTGCCTCGATCGCTCAGCTCGAGTGACGCGCTCGGTGAGTTCACTAACGGGTATGATCGAGTGGAATCCGGGTCTATCGTTTATGACGGGTTCAGCATAGTCCTCTTATGACATTCCACTGCTCCTTTACCTGCAACCTGGTAGATGCCTGGGTCGTTCCGGAGACCAACCCGGGTGGCCTGACGGCCTCCCCACGATGGAGATTCTGTGGGCTTGGCGAGAGGTTTTGGATCGAACGAGAAGGTTGAGATGACCCTGTCTGCTTTGGGGCAGACTGGGCGAGAGCCACATGGGGCTCGTCTATGTTTTCTCCCTTGGCTCTGTTTGACGTGGGGCGGCCTCGAGCCCTTCGAACCCTAGTCGGTCGATGCTCATGTCGAATGAGGCAACTGTCGCTTCATAATGCAACACGGAGCGTTGTGATGCATTTCACTGCACGTGCGATGACTTAGTTCTCGAGCCCCTTGGTGGTTCAAGGCCCGAATTGTCCGAGGGGCATGGGCATATGGAATGAATGTATGTATGGATGTATGAAATGATTATAAAGAAATAGCGGGGGTCGGTAGTGTAACCTTGATGACTCAAGTGATGGGATTTGAAGAGCTCTAGTCAGAAATGTCCGACCAAGACCCGTGCTCGTCGTTCGTGATGGAGTTGGCATGTCCTACATGGGGCGTCCCTTTGCTCCTTACCTGTCTCTCGGTATTTTTCCTGAGCTATTCATTCGACTTTAGGAAGCCCAATGGTCTCTCCTAGCGGAGATCCCATGTTTTGAGTTTTTCCAAGTCCCACTTGGGGAAGCGGAGAGCCGCCTGCGTGCGGTGGCGCTTTGGTTCTTGCGCCTGGTCTGCGATAGTGGTGGGCCATACCTAGGCCATGTCTTGTTTGACCAAGCGCCGTTCCATCGGGCAGGGCGCGTCTCATCAGTCAGGGCGCGTCCCATCATATCCCATCTGCATTAAATGGGGAAGGGAGAGGGTTTTTTGCTCCGTCGTTTCCCGATCGGCGCGCCTTCCCCAACTGTTGTGCCCTTTTCCTTAAGTAGGAGAAGGGAGGAGGTTTTTGCCCTGTTCCTTCACATATTCCTCATCTGCCGCCTCCTCTCATTTTCCTTCTTGTCGAGAGCATTTTTGAGAGCCACGGCGGTTCCTAGGAAAGAAAAGGGAGAGAGCGAGGGAGAAGAAAAAAGTCACAAATCCTTTCACGAACCCGGAGCGAAATGTCAGACTAGAGGTCATCCACTGTGAGGGAGTCGGTGTTGAAGGTCTTCACCGTGAAGGGGTTTTTGCCGCCAAAGGAGGTGGCGCACTGGAGGGCTCCTGGTGGGGAGGAGTTCCCGCAACCTTGGCCCGGTGAGATGGTTTCCTTTCTTGCCTTCCTTGAGCATGGGTTAGGATACCCTACGCACTGGTTCCTACATGGGCTCCTCAATGAGTGGGGTCTGGAGCTACAGCACCTCAATCCAACGGGGGTGCTGCATATCACTGACTCCGTCATCGTTTGCGAGGCCTTCCTCGGGATGGAGCCGCATGCGGACTTCTTCCGGCGGCTGTTCTCTGGGCGAGCTTTGTCGATGGGGAATCCTCCCGAGGTTGCGTCGGTAGGGGGCTTCGCCCTGCAGAGAAAACCGAGCATGGGGGGCTCGTATCCCACGTACATTCCCTATGACTCCAACCGGGGGTGGCATGAGGAGTGGTTTTATATCAGGAACCCGGTGGAGGCGCCGTTCCCAGTGTTCACCGGTGGGAGACCAGAGAGGCAGGATAGTTGGTCATGGGGCCCTTCCTGTTGAGAGAAGAAGGTGGAGATCATTGAGGCGGAGCTCCAGAAGCTCATGCAGCATGGCTTTAACGGGGGGCGGGTGTTCCACACCCTCTACCGCCGCCGGGTCACTCTATTGGTGGAGAGGGCGTGGTCGATGTGGAGGTACGGCGGCCCATCAGACCTCGATCGTGCGTCGCTGGAGGAGCTACCAAATGATGAGGTCTGGAGTTGCCTCGACCGGGTGCTACAGCTGAAGCCCAAAGAGAGGGTCGATGGAAAGCCTAGACCTCTCAACACCTTGGTGGTGTCCAAACTGGTATGCTCCCCTCTCCTTACTCTGTGTTCTTTTCCCCTTTGTTTTCCTGCTCTTTTTATTTTGAGTCGCCTATTTTGTAGGGACTTGATGCTTACAAGTCCCGACCGCACCTCCCAAAGGGGCAGGAGGGCGTGGCTTGGCAGGCTGCCCAGAAGGAGGCGACAGATGCCAAGAAGAAGAAGAAAGCCGAGGTGGCTTGACAGAAGTATGAGAAGGAGAAGGAGGTCGCCCGGCGGGTGAAGGCCGGGGAAAGAAGGAGCGACGTCGAGTCAGAGCTCGAGTCGGAGGATCCCATAGAGGTGGATGACATGATTTTCTTTGAGGAGCAGGAAAGTTGGGAGGTTGTTATGACCTCAGCGGAGTGTCCCAACCCTATGGTGATGTCTACTGGCAATGAGTACGAGGTGGAGAGGCACGCCGAGGTCCCTGTGCCGAGGAAGCATGCTGCGAGCACAGACGCCGTCGGCGAACGGGAGGTGAAGCGGATGCGGTCACCGCGCCCTTCGGTGGCATCGCTAGTCTCGTCCTTGCCTGCTGCGGGCATGGCCAAGCAGGCCAGGCAGTCAGAGGAGTGAGCTTGCACCCACGCATCGCCAGAACTAGTGCTAGCATGTGACTCATAGTGGGAGGATGCCCCGCCTGCTGCTCCGGTCGGCGCGTCCTGAGCTAAAGGTCGTGGTGACCCGCAGGCCAGGCAAGAGCCGGTTGGGATGACTCCGCCCCCAGCTGAAGTGAGGGGGCCCAGGTCACAGCCTGGGAGCGGTCCTTGCCCTGTGGGCCCGTCGATGCTGGGTCTTGGTTTTAGAGTCATGCCGCTTACCTCCCTATATGTTTTTCCTTTGTTTCTTTTCGATCTTGCTGTTGAGCCTTTTTTGGAGTATGACTGACCTGTACTTTTTGTCAGCGGCCAGATGGTGACAGGGTTGAGCTTCACCCTAACTCCCATGCAAGAGGTTTGGAGGCCCACCCTATAGCACGCCATGGCGAGCGATGAGGGGAACAGGGTGGTGGCGGCAAACCCTTCCCTTCCGAGGGTGGTGCTCCCTAGGTCAGTTGCTAGTACAACGGCAGCGGTGACGATGGTGCTGGCGGCGATCCCAATGGTGATGGTGGAGGCTTCATCGGTGTTGTCCCTCGTAGCCCCTCCTCCACCAGCTGCGGTGGAAGAGGAGAAGGAGACCAAGGTCCCTACCTCACCGGGCGGAGGGCTGCATGGCTCACTCTCATGGTCGGAGCTAAAGGCGCCAGGGGGAGACGCAGCTAGGACAGAGTCGGAATGCCCATCGGTGGCCCACGCAACCGAGGTGGTGGAGATCCCATTCGATGATGAAGCAGATAACGTGGTGGAGCTGCCGGTGCCATCACGGGAGCTAGCGGTGGTTTGGTCGGACACTAGGCCCTCCGGCGGGCTACCGGAGGGTGACCTAGAGTGGCCCTACCCTGAGGACCCATCAAAGGTGTGGTTCGTCCTTCGGGATTGCTAGGAGTGTCAGCTCTAGGACATTCTTGGGGGGAAAGGACTCACCATGGAGTCCGATCTCGCCAAGCTGTCAGTGAAGCTCAAGGATGCCTAGGAGCAGGTTAAGTCCACCCAGCAGTTGGTCAAGGTCGACCTGTAGCTCGCCGTGGAGGTGAGTTTCCCGTGTTTGTCCTTGACCTCTTAGTCTTTTTTGGTTGCCTCAGCATGCTTGTTTCTCGTTTTTGTAGGGTCTACAAGAGATGTCATCCCGTAAGTCCTGTTTCCTCCGGATGGAGCATGCCTAGATGGCTGAGCTTGAGCGTCAGCAGGAGTCCGCCCACCGCGAGTCCCAGGACTAGGTGGCCGAAGTGACCTGGTGTGGGTGAAGGAGCAGCGTGCGACGGAGTGGGTGACCGCCGTCGAGTGGGGGCTTGAGGCGGCGAAGGCCCACCAAGTAGAGACCGAGGTGGTGCTCCAAAAATCCCTAGAGACATTTGAGTCAGGGTGGATCACCCTAGAGTTGGAGCGGAACGCCCTGGAGTCGGCCTGAAAGGCCCTGGAGTCAGAGCGAAAGGCTCGGTCGGAGGTAGACCAGGAAGTGCTCGTGCTTTGGGGCTAGGTGATGGGGATAGGGGAGGTGAATGGCCGGCTATGTGAGTAGGTGGCACGTTAGGCGGAGGGTCTCTCTGCCCTTGAGAACTTCTGCCTCGGTACATACCTTTTCTATTTTTCATCGTGTTGGTTTCTTCCTTTAGCTTGTTTCTGAGCTTGTCGCGCTTCTTCTAGAGATGGGCAGAAAGGTGTAGTCGTTGGAGCGGGACCTGGAGACGGTAAAGGCGACTTTCGACCGAAATGTAGAGGCGCTGGCCAAGTCCCTTGAAGAGCGACGTGCTCTCGAGGGGGAACTTGACCAGATCCGCAATGTTGCCCAACTTGTCGTCTCGGAGGTCTTTAGGTTGGCGCCAAGTACTAGCGCGCCCACCATCCAGCTGGCAGAGGTTCCGGATGAGGTCCAGGCCCTTATCACACATGGGCTATTCTACGGAGCGTCGGGGGTGTTGACTTCGGTGGCGATGTACCACCCGAGCTTGGACTTCGCCACTATCTACAGCGGGTATGCCGATGGCTTGAGTACGGAGGACATCCAATCGCTTAGGGAGAGCTTGCTACCGCACGCAAGGTTGGTGGCAGAGCAAGTCTCTGAGCAGTGGGTGATGGATGCCCGCCGTGAGGACATGGCCGAAAGCATGCGTCGGGGGGACGTCGCCCAGCTAGCAGATGGCTCAGGGCCTGGGTCAGAAGTGGACATCGCCCCGCCTTCAACTGAGCCGATTGTCATCCCGCCGGGGAGTGAGCAGCCCATGCCTTCACCGGTCGCACCGACAGTAGATGCCGTCGGGCCGCCCCAATAGCTTGCAAAGTATAAGTAGATTAGTAGATGCAAAAAGTTTAAGTTCGTGGGGAAGCCCTCGTGTAAACATTTCTTGTGTACTTAATGACTACAATCGGTTTCGTTTTTTGTGATGGAGTCACTCCGTTTAGGGAAGCTTGTCCCTTTTGTTCCTTAGTTTTTCCTTAACATAATTTTGTTTTTTATTCTTTCTTTTTTGTACTTGACCATTCACCCCATAGGCTACAACCTTAGGAGCCCAGGGCATGGCCCGCGAGGCTCAGCTGCTCGTAACCGTAGGTAGAGGCGGGGTGCGATCGGTCGGAATATTTTAAAGCAAAACTACGTAAGGCAATTTAAAGGAATGAACTATCCTTTTGTTTGGGTAGGAAGGAGTTTTACCATATGACAGTAAATGAAAAGAGAGGTAGTAGTGCATCCTCGTGGAGCCCCCGAGCGACCCGGGCCAAAAACGGTTCGGGTCGGGGCGCTTTTATAGGAGCAAACATTTAAGTAAACAATGGTAAGACTAAATTTTAAGGGAAGAAACGACATAGCTGTTCCAAGCGTTAGTAAGAATGTCATCGTTGTCGTCCTTCAGTCGGTAGGTGTCCGATCAGATCACCTCGACCTTCAATCGTTCGGATCCTTGTCCGCTACGCCCCCTTTCTTGGCCGCTGCTTCTTCGCCTTTTCTTCCTTCGGCCCATCGGCCTATCATAGAAGGCGCTTGAGGAGCTCATAGTCCTTATAGAGGTGCTTGACGGGGTATGCGTGGTTGGTGCACGGGCTCTCCATGAGCTCGTGGAAGTGGCCCGAAAGGTCCTGCTAGGGCTGCTTGCACGTGTGATCAGCCGTGGCGACCAAGGCGGTATTGGCCAATCGGTGGTGATCTTTTCTATTCTTTTCCCTCCTCTATGTGGAGAGGCCCTTGTCCTGATCCTGGCTCTTGGCCTTGGCTTTGCCTCGGTCTCCATTGGAGCGCTAAGGGAGCGACGCTCTCTGGATGTGTCGGACAAAGGCCCATGGTCCTGGGCCATCTGGGCTAGGACTCCGGGTGCTGATGACGCTGCGAGCATCTTGGTTCGGCCCGAGCCACTCGTGTATAGGCTGTCGGAGCGGAGCGGTCGCTAAGTCAAGACGAGGCGCAGATGCGGTCTCCTGTGCCACGCTCGATAGCTATAGCAGTGAGCGGGTGGAGCGATTCATCTAGTGCGTCCCCACTCCCCTGGTGGGGAGAGAGGTCATGAGTCGGTGTCGCGATGCGGAGCTCTCCGCCTGTTGAACGGCGGTGGTCTGCACCAGTGCCCGAAGGTTCTGGTGGATCGTCTATTCCTGGGGGCCGTTCGGCTCGGGAAGGCCGCACAGAAGCGTTGCCGCAGCGGCGATGTTCTGATTGGCCTAAGCGAACTATGGGGGATCATTCCTCCAGTTCATGGTGTTGCGCTGGACTCGATGGGCGCGACCCCGGGCATCGTTCACCAGTTTATGTGCACAGGGCATAGTGTGGTGCGCTGAGCGCGTGGCGCATTCGGCGGCTAGTTCAAGCGTTGTTGTCGTAGCTCCTTGCCATGCTCCCGTGTGAGCACGGGGGTCTCCACACGAGGGTTCGGAGGGGTGTGAGTCTACAAGGACTCCGTTACCATCGGTGGCTATCCTGGAGCATCCGCCATAGCGCACTCTCAGGACGAACGGTGGCTAGGCGCCATGTTGCCGATGCTGGAACCATCACTCTCAACATCGTCATCCATGAGGTCGAGGAAAGAGGTGAGAGCAAAGCTCGCCATCCCCACAAATTCGGACGTGAGAGGGGGCGGCATCGGCATCCTTCAGAGCCCCCGGGCGTATGCATCCGCAGGAAATGTGAGGCCATAGGGGAACTAGTCGTATGACGGTCGCGGTGGAGACACCGGGGTCCCTCCGGATAATCGACGGAAGATAGAGAATAGCAAGTAAATATTAGTATGTACATTACTCATAGTGGGGTTTGAGCAAAGAGTTTGCTTGGAATGAAGCGCAGATGCCTCGTCATTGAAGTCGTCGTGCGTCCCAGAGCCGATGGAGGGCGCCCCTCCGACGGGCGTCAGAATGAGTGCCTCGCGGAGGTGTAGCATGCCGAGCCGGTCAACAATGAAGTCTAGGCTTCTGAAGATGAAGGCCTGGGACGGCTCGATGATGGGTGGCCTGAGCAAACTATGGGGGATCGTTCCCCCCATTCATGGTATTGCGCTGGACTCGATGGGCATGACCCCAGGTGTTGTTCGCCGGTTTATGCGCATGGGGCACAGTGTGGTGCGCCGAGCGTGCTGGCGTAGTCGGCAGCTGGTTCAACCACTGTTGTCGTAGCTCCTCGCTGCACTACCATGTGAGCACGGGGGTCTCCACACGAGGGTTCGAAGGGGTGTGAGTCTGCAAGGACTCTATTACCACCGGTGGCTATTCCAGAGCGTCCACCATAGTGCACTCCTAGGATGGACGGTGGCTAGACGCCACGTCGCCAATGCTGGAGCCGTCACTCTCAACATCGTCATCCATGAGGTCGAGGAAATAGGTGGGAGCATAGCTCGCCATCCCCATGAATTCAAACGTGAGAGGGGGTGGCGCCGGCATCCTTTGGAGCCCCTGGTCGTACGCGTCCGTGGGAGACACGAGGCCGTAGGGGAATCGGTTGTATGGCGGTTGCAGCGGAGACAATGGGGTCCCTCTGGATAATCGGCGGAAGATAGAGAATAGCAAGTAAATATCAGTATGTACATTACTCACAGCGGGGTTTGAGCAGAGAGTTTGCTCGGAATGAAGCGTAGATGCCTCATCGTTGAAGTCGTCGTGCGTCCCAAAGCCGATGGAGGGCGCCCCTCTGACGGGTGCCAGAACGAGTGCCTCCTCACGGAGGTGTAGCATGCCGAGCCGGTCGGCGACGAAGTCCAGGCTTCTGAAGAGGAAGGCCTGGGATGGCTTGAAGACGGGTGGAACCCACATCCCAACAGGTGGGAGTGCGGGAAACTCCAGCGAGCCGAAGCGAGTAGCATCGCTTGAGCCCACCATGGCGAAGGTGGCGAAAAAGTGGGTCATCCGATGACCAAAAAGTATTGAACGTACAACGTCTTCCCCACGGATGGCGCCAACTGTCGGTGCAGAAAGTGACCAACAAGTAAATATTTGTAGTTTTGCTGTACGTTGTGATCAGAGGTGGCCTAGCACTCAATAACACAGGGTTTATACTGGTTTAGGCAACGTGCCCTACGTCTAGTTTGAGTCGGTCGATGACTTTATTCCTGAGCCTAGATGCTCGAAGTTTGCAGTGAGGTTACAAATGAGAAGGAGAAAGATGGGGGGTACAAGAGGTCCGGTCGGAAGGGCCGAGAGTGACGGGAGCCCCACTATGAGCTAAGTGTTCGAGCGTGTGCTTGTGGTTTGAACCTGGTGGTTCTGCTGTTGTGTACTAGCGAACTTGGTCGATTCGATGAATCTGAATTAACTTGCGTTTGTTGGGAGAGAGCACATCCCCTTTTATAGATGAAGGGGATGGCTTTATAAGTGAGAGAGAGAGAGTACGTATGCTACTATGCCTTGTTGCCCATACCGGTGGGTACAGGGCAATGGTAGGCGCCCACAATACTATTGAATGTCAGATGCACGTGGGAGGTTGTGTTGTCCTCTTTGGGTATGGCAGACGTCGGCGCCTGCCACACTGTTGATTCCTGGAGGCATGCAAGGGGTTTTACCATATTTGCCCGGTACGTTAAATGCCGGCGTACACAACACTGTCGATGCCCAGAGGCATGTGGGGGAGCCTTACCGTATGGGAGTTAATGGCGCCCACAATACTATAGGGGAAATATCGGCGCCTACAATACTATTTGAGTTCTGTTGTGCTAGGAGGGTTGCAGGGTACTGCCTGTCAGGTGCGCAAGGTACGGTCCCTTGTATTGCGGTTTGACCCTTATGCGCCCTACCTTACTTTCTTCGTCCGTTTCCTGGTCCTTACCGAGCGGGTGTCCCTGGTCGGTTGGTCCTAGTCGGCGCTGATCACGTCAGTCGGAGAAGAGCGGTGAGCAGGGGTTCGACGCATCCCTAGTCAGAGACGCGGGTCGTAGTCGGAGGCGGTGCTTTGGCCAGGCCTTCCGGTCGGAGAGGCCGTCCGGAGGTGGGCTAGAGATCGAAACGAGCACTCCGGTAGGAGAGGTGGGCCAGAGTCGGATATGAGCACTGTTCCTCCTTGGCCAGACCTTCCGGTCGGTCGGTGATTGGATCGCCCTTTCTGGCCTACCGTTTTAGGTACTTGGGCCGGCCCATGAGTTGTGTGTTTGTTTGCAATGTTGCCTGCTGGGCCGAGCCTTTGTTGGGAAGCCGGTCCGTGAGGGACCCCGGGTTTATAAACCCGACACATACATTCATGGTCTTCAAAGTTCTCTCATTGCTTCCTTTACATATGTCGCCTTATCTAAATGATTCTGGGTTATGTTCAGTTTCTTTTCTGCCTGAAGGTACAAATTTAGATTATTTCTTAATTAAGAGTTATGAAGTTGTATATCAAGAAGCAAAATGAGGAGGTCGTATGATCTGAAGTGTCTGATGTTGATGCACCCATCCATGATCTAATCCAATTACAAGAGTAGTATACATGTTTTATGCCTACAAACTTTTTTTTTGTTTCTTTTTTCTATCAAAAAGGGTGTACACGTGTGCACCCATGTCCTTTACTGGGTCTGCCCCTCAGTTCGAAAGTGAGCACTCAAACCCTAACTTAAACTATTTGTATTCAGATCCGGTCAAATTTATACATACATGTATTATGCCTATTAAGTTCTATATTTTTTTTAAAAAAATTATCAGTTGGACATGTTGCTTGGCTTTGTTGAGCTAACTTTGTTGGATCTCTTTGTTAGGAGATGTCGGAATACCAGAACGTTGTTGGGGGAGGCTGAAGCTGAAGGGTAAAGCGCTGGACGTGAAGGAAGGTGGAGTCAAGAAAAAGAAAAAGAAGAAGCATCAACTTGAGGAGTCGTCTCAGATTGAGCACAATGAGCTCCAGAAAGTTTTTTTTCTCATTATTACACTGGCCAATTTTAGACTTAAGCATCTGCTGTTCAATTTCTGCACAATTGGATGTGTTGATAAGCATTACTATGTTTGTTAGAGGTGGTACCCATCAACTGCTTGGTTGTGTGCACTGAATAACCAATTAGTTTTTTTGTTACATAATTACCTCTGTTTAGGTGCCTTCTGTTTGTTATTTGTCCATGCCGTCACAAATAGGAAGTGCATTACTAATGCTTCTAACAAAAATTTTTTTTGCCGCATTTCTTTCTCTTTATATTCTTGATGCTCATCTAATCTGTATTTGGATACACCGGTTTGTAGTTTTATGTGGCCGCTGCATATATGTTTCTTTTTTGTATTCATGTTTTGATAAAGGATCTTGGAGGCATTACTGAGGAATTTGTTATTAAGTTTGTGCTGATAAGTGTTATTAGTGGCTATGTGAACTGTTTGCAGAACAAACAAGAACCCAGGTCCTGTAACCTTCTCAGTCACTCAGTTGTTGATTGCTCCTGCAATGACAATGTATTTGTTTAGAGACTTGAATTGGTTTAGTGTTATGACAGGATAGGATTTGACAATTTTCTCATGTTATAGGTGGATCAGTCTTTACTAAAATAATCTTCAGAGTTGTGTGTCATAGTGATTTTGCTGACACCCTAACCTGTTGAGAGAAATTTCTCACTTCGGGCTCGTTTGGCTGGTTGAAAAACCAGCCAGATTTTACTCTGCGTGGATGAAAAGCACTGTTCACTCTTTCACAAATTCCTCCAGATTCATTCAGTTTCCTCCAAACTCCCCCAGCGAACAGGGCCTTCGTTGGTAAATAGGTAGCTGTCCATGCGGTGCTTGGTTCATTTTTCCAACTTGTTTCATTTTATACATCGTCTCACCTGTTTTTCTTTGTGTAACTGGACTTCATGAATATAAAAACATTTTCAGCTGGTTACACTCACTACATATCTAATCCAACGGTTATTCTTCAGGGGGAAACTCTGACTTACCAACTGATCCCAACAATGAGCTGGTTGAAGCTGACAAGATGGGAGATGAATAAGGGAATCCACACCCTGACTATGACCATCTCACACCAGCGGAGCGACGCTACATGGAACTGAAGCAGAAGATTGACATGCAGAAGATGGCCAAAGTTGCCAACAAGTCGCACAGGGACCGCATCCAGGACTTCAACCAGTACCTGGCAAACCTCAGCGAGCACTACGACATCCCCAAAGTTGGCCCTGGCTAACATAACTAAAACTGCTGTGTTACGCACAAACAATTGTATGCTGGGTCTATCCAGCTTTATAATTTCTTCGCATGTAGTGCCTCCATTTCAAACTATACGGCCGTTTGGATCATTGAAATTGAATTTATTTTAATAATCATATTTTAACAGATTAATTAAGCTAATATCGTTGTACATGAAATATATTTATATATTACTGTTGACTATACGAGAGAGATACTTATATGTTGCATTTCTATTGTAGGGGAACGAGTTAAAAGTGTATTATAAGTTGTAAAATAAAAATATATATAACATGGTGATCTATAGAATCAATTTCTATCTCTCAACCTATAAATTGGAGATAGGCTTATATGTGAATTTTGAAAAGTTGTGGAACGTTAAATTCCAAACCAAATAGTCTAGTCTATTAAATAGATTCCATTTCCTTCAAAGTGAAAGGATCCAAACGTCAGATATTTTGAATTTTTTAATACATAACTTTATTACTATATCTAACATTTAGATACATACTATGCCTAGACAGTGGTGGAACCAGCGATTTTGATTAAGGGGCCGGACAAATATGATCGTAATTTTTAGTGTGATAAAATATACATAATTATATGTTCCAACAACTTTTTAAAATTTTTTACACTATTTATAACCAAAATCAAAATATTTTAATAAAAATGACTGAAAATTGGTATTTTTTGTGCTATAAATTCAAATATTTATATAGGTATTAAATGAATCTACTATGCTTTGGGGGTGTGTGAAAAGTCCTAATGGCTATAGGGGATGAATAGCCTATAAAATTTTTTACAACAACACTACGCAAAGCGGGTAGACAAATATGAGGCGAAGCGAATGTTGCGCTAGCCTACTAAGAATGCAAGCCACCTACCATAATTCTAGTTGCTATTGTCTATAAGCACTCAAAGCTATGTCACTACACTAAATTAGTGAGGTCTCAAAGACTAACTAAATAGACTCACTAACTTAGACACGACTCTTGCTTGCCCTCAAAACTAGCTACACTAAGAAATGTAAATGCGCGGGAAGGATGGAGTGTTATACCGCCGTGTAGAGGAATGAGTCAATCACCAAAGGAGCCAATCAATCACAAAAATGAATACTAATAAAGACCAATCACCTCGGAATCAAATCATGACACAATAATTTTTTTACTGAGGTCCACTTGCTTGTCGGCAAGCTAGTCCTCGTTGTGGCGATTCACTCACTTAAAGGTTCACGCGCTAATTGGCATCACACGTCAAACTCTCACTAGGGTGCCGCACAACCGATACAAGATGAGGATCACACAAACCACGCGCAATCCACTAGAGTTGCCTTTCGTGATCTTCTACGGGGAAGGCACAAGAACCCCTCACAATGTCGACGATCAGAGCCATTAACAATAGCCGCTCAACGATCCACCAATCACTGGGCCGTCTTGGTGTCAGCAAACACCAAGAGTAACAAGAACTCCACCAGCCCAAATCGTCCAATTAGTGCCACAAGATGCTAGAACACTAAGCAATGCGCTAGAGGTTCTCCAATCTCACTCAAGATGATGATACCAAGTGTGCGAGTAGAGTGGTGTGCTCAGCTCTCAAAGGGTGTATGCAGCTGTTAGAAGTGCCAAGAGAGTGACCAAGGCCAGCCACTAGCTCTATTTATAAGCCCACAAGAAAATAGAGCCGCTACCCCTTTGGACCAGCTTTCTGCGAGGGCATCGGACACGGCGGTGCGGTCACCGAACATGGGGTGGTGGTGCCCCCCCCAATGGTCAAATCCAACAGCTAGTTTGACTGTCAGCGGTCACCGGACAGGGGGTGGCGGTGCCACCCTGGCCAACACCCTAAAATCCATGCTCTAGAAAAATGGGGCGATGCACCGCCCAGGGTGACGGTGCCCGTGGCGGTGCCCATCTCCAGTTCACCCGCTCTCTATTGAAAAGGGGCGGTGCCACCGAACAGGGTGACGGTACCCACAGCGGTGCACCGTCGCGCCTATGGTGGTGCACACCGCCACTTCCGGTGCTAGCCCTAGTGTAACACCGCTGGTGTCACGAACTTGCTTAGTACCTAGGTGAAGTCCTCAGAGAAATCAAGCCAAATGAGTTTTCAAATTTTAGCAAGTTAAAACACACATGAAATGGCACGTGTATCTTATATGACTCACTTCTGTAGTTAAGAAAAAATAAATGAGCGTTGTAAGTTAGTTTATTTTAGGAGAAAATACGCTAATGAGATCCTAATAAGAAAAATTGAATAAGTTGTTTTAATTGTTGGCATGAAAAATAATTTTTATAAACCGAAGCGTAATATAACTTAGGATTAAAAAGTGCCATTTTTGGAGGATTATTTGATGCAAAATAATTAAACAATGTCTACATATTTTGTTTCTGAGTTAGTACAAAGTATGGGCTACGTCACAGTAGGTTTGTTAGTTGAAATCGACAAGGTTTAGACCTTTTCAAAATTAGGGCAAAAGTGTTAAGGAAGGTTAGTTCTAACCGAACCTTTGAATTCTCTAAGTTAGAAATGATAATGGACAGTGCTATTTTGGCATTTAAAATCCAACAAAAATGCCTAAACACTAACTTCATGTTTTTGCACAGTTGGTTGCATCAAAGTGAATACTTGGGTAGGGTGTAGTCCCTGAGTGGGTTGGAGTTGTCGTGGCATCGCAAGAATTTCCCCAACATCGCTAGAACGTGTTGCGATCAGGTTTTGGCGCTCCGTTCGTGACTCAGCGCCTGGCTTGACGAACCTATTTTGGTGTGTCTCTATCTCTCTTGGTAATTCATCTAAGTTTGCGTTGATGCTCCTTGGGATAGCCTTTAGGACCCTCTTGAGCCTTGGCAAATTGGTTTGGTCTCAACCAAGCTGGTTTGGTTTCGGTCGGAGCTTCAAAAGTCATGCAAGTCACTGATAGTAGCCGCTCGGCCGAAGTTCACGGTCATCGCATGCACGGCGCGGTTGGCGACGAGCTCGAGCATGGCCGGGTTGTTGCCGCTCGGTCGGCGCGCGCCCGGTCGATGTTGCGCGGCATCCCTGGCTATGCGTGGCCATGCTAGGCGGGCTGCGGCCTAGCTCCTGCTATAGCTCGTGGGCTTACCGGCCTCGGGTGGCCGGCCACCGAGCTGAGCACTCATCCAGGGCTAGGTTGTGGCTGTCATGGCTCGGTCGACGTGGCGGCTGTCCCGCCCCTTGTTCTATCTACCGCGATGATGACCCGATCACAATGGAGATGAGAAGCCTCACTGTCTTGCCACTAGCCGCCATGAGAGCTCTGCTCGGGTCTGGCCCCTCTGAATTAAGCGTGTCGCGACAAACCCTCCCCTCTTCGCCAGTCCCGTGCACGTGCTCATGTCGTAGCGGGTGATTGGAGCCAACCTGTCTTAATCCTCCCGCCCGCGCGCGTGTGCCTCTTCATGGCATGGCACGGCCAGAGCTCGCCTATCCGCCCCTCAAATTTGTCTAGCTCAGGCCTCTCACAACCTGATTCTTTGCACCAGTAAGTGGCACTGGAGGCCAACTAGTCGCTCCATCTTTCCCACCTCCGACCAAGACCTATCGACCATCAATTGGGCTTTTTGCTCGCCACGGATCTTGGTCACCGGTGTGACATGGAACTGGGGAGAGAGGTAGGGTTGGAGCGATAGTAGTTCGATTGTTGGAGACCGTAAACTCATCTTCACCCCCTCCACTTGGTGCTCATGTTGTTTTGTCCATGACGCTCACCATCGGCGCGGTGACACGGCGGTGCCACGCTCGGCATGCCGCTATGAGGTGCGGGCGCACGTGGCCAGGTCGCCTCGTCGCTCCTCCGTCTCAACCGCCACCGTGGCATGAACCCCGGTGAGCCACTAGCGCTTATGCGTTACCTCCATCGCCTCAATAGCACCTTAGGCCACCGGAACAGCCACACCGCCACCGCAAATGACCCCTCGCCGTTGCAGCTCGCAGTACTACATCCTTGAGTCCCTAACCGCTACCTAGCCATGCGCGTTTAGCCTTAGGTAGTGGTCGGCCCCTTACTCTTGTCTAGGTTGCTGGTGTAGCTACCTGCTGCCATCGGTCGCCACGTCGGCGAGCGTGGGGGAGTCCAGGGACCTCCCCGTGGTAAAGGCAACAACATCCAGGGGCCTATTTGCAAAGATGTTGACTGAAGGAATATTATGTATGGTGTTTGTGCTATTACGAAGAAGAACATGGTCTCTTTTGCAAGAATGCCACCGCACGCGCGCGTCCTGGTCTTGGGTCATATTGGGCCATCGCGGCGCGCACACGCTCGCGCCCCACGCTGGGCCAGTAGGCCAGATTGGGTTAAGGTCGACCCCTTTTCTTTTCCAAGTATTTGCTAATTTAGTTTCTAAGCTAAATTTGTAAATCCAATAAATATTTGTGTAGTTGATCAAAAATTGTGAAAATAATTTTGTTAGGTTCCTAAAATTATAACCTATCTGTTAGTGTGTTTGGTTCCCATAACTCTAAAATAATTCAAGGTTGCTTTAAATGATTTAACATGCTTTGATATTATTAAAATATGATCTTGTAGGAATTTTTTAGATCAATCAGTGCTAGTGTTAAAATCTAAAAATTTTATAGTAGGTTCCTAGTATTATGATAGGCTTACTGTAATTTTTGTGGCTCCAGAGTAATTATTTTGCTAGGATAACTAATGAGCCTTAGATCGAATATATATATATATATATATATATATATATATATTAAACAAAATAAAGAAATGCCTTGAAGTGGTATAACTAAAATACTTGGGTAAAGTAGCGCTCTGATGACAACCTAGATATGTAGCCTAGCACATTAGAGCTATCTCATTAGCTTGCGAGGCGTAATCGAATTTCTAAAAGTTTCGGTTGTCATTGATTATTTATATCTATGGGTTGCATTCACGTATATCATAATAGGAACAACGATGGGTCGTGGAGATGCTCGAAGTAGCAGAAAAGATGGTGCCTGATTATCACATCACCATGATGGAATGCTAACTTTTGGTTATATCTTACCCAGGCAAGCCCCGGTACATAACCCCTATTATTATGCACTTTATCTTATGCTTGTGCATTAAGTTTTAAGGAGTTGAATGAAAACCACTTGCATATATATCATTATCCTATGAGTCCTACTAGTATGATAGAATCGTGTAGATTGCTATACTACCAAACTCTGGTAGAAGTCGAGTGATTACCTATCACTCACGAGAGATAGGAAAGATATTATTGTTGTTATTATATTACTATCACATGGAATATATATGAATGATAATTGGAGACTAGGCAGAATGGTACTTTGGATGTGGACTTGGTTAGGCATTCGAGCGAGGCTCAGATTGCACTTGTTCCACCTATGTCGACTGAGGACAGTTCGTTGCTGTGGATTCTAGTCAGGTCACAGACTTATTATCATGAGCACATACTTGCTTATGGGAGCGGAAATGCTTGTTGCTCTCTTGTCGTAGGTTCCGGCTCTTTCTGGACTGACTGATTGGAGGAAGGGATGGTGGAGGTCTAAGCACCACACTGAGTCCGGGACTCAGGAGTGGGGGCTTAGAGTCCAAGTTTAGATGGGGACCTAGACCCCTTGACAAGAGAGTGGTGGGTTGGTCTTGTTTGTGCCTAGGGTACAAACAGGGCGTGTGTCTCAGGGTACCCAGCTGGGATACATTAGTTCATGAATCGCCGTGTGATACGATACAACTTGGCTATGATCTAGCACCGTAGTAAGAACTAGAACTTGGAAGGTGATAAAATGGTTCTAATTGCTTACCACCAGCTTGAAAGTAGCATAGGTGCTTACCTAGAATGGTTAGATAATGAACTAATGATGACTACTAATAAAATTGAATATAAGGATGCATGTTTAGTAATGCTCCTGCAGATGCAATAAACCCACAAGCCAGATAGCCTTGTATATCCTTGGAGTCTTATCTTTCCTCCTGACGGATAAGTCTTGCGGAGTACAATTGAGTACTCAGGGGTTGTTCTACACTGTTGCAGGTGATAGGTGGATGCTAGAGCTGACACTTATGCGGGAATCTCCTAGTGGGCTCAGCGAGGTTTTCCTTAACGTTGCGGGCAAAGAGTTTGTTTGAAACTTCCACCCAAAATATTTTACAATGGAAAAACTTATAACCTATTATGATGTATATAACGGATCATCATGTTAATGTTTAACTTATCATTAAATGATTTTATTTCTGCTAAAACTCTAATAACATGGTTATATTCCATTGTTATAAACAATAAATATTATACTATGATGTTGCATGGAAAGTAATGTAAGAAATGACTAAAATGTTGTAAGCTTTATTCTCCCATTTATGATCCTGTTGAAAAATGTGGATTTTTAGGTTCTCCCATGGGGTGTGCTCAACAGAACTATTTAAATTAGCTCACTCTTGAGGTGTTTAGTGTCTAATGGAAGACAAGCACCTTCGGAAGTGAGTTATTTTAGGCGGTTCTGCCACACCCAGCACCAGCCCTTCTTGGCCTCGTCTAGGTGGGCACCGCCCTAGGGGTGGTAGTGCCACTGGACAAGGGGTGGTGGTGTCACCTAGAACACCTCCCTCTTGGCCTCCTCTGTCGGCCACCGCCATAGGGGTGGCAGTGCACCATCACAAGGGTGGTGGTGCCCTCGTGGCAGCAACACAAGCCCGACTACGCTTTCTTTTCTTCACCTTTTTCACCACCTTAACAAATGTGTTAACACTCTAAGTGTTTCACCATCACGTGCAAGTGTGTTAGCATTTTCACAAACATTTTTCAAGGTTAATCACTTCTCACCGAATGTGCACTAGGCCTAAAATGCAATGCAAGTATTTCAAGACCTAGTGGCACTAGATGATCGAGTTGTCCGATAAGAGCTCCCCTCTTAATAGTACGACCATCTATCCTAATGTGACCACACTCGCTAAGTGTCTCGATCACCAAACCAAAAAGCTCCTATTAAGTTTCACCTTTACCTTGAGCTTTTTGTTTTTCTTTCTTCTTTTCCAAGTCCAAGCACTTGATCATCATGGTCACCACACCATCATCATGATCTTCACCCATTGCTCCATCACTTGGAATAGAGCTATATATCTCATGATCACTTTGATAAACTAGGCTAGCACTTATAGTTTCATCAATTCTCCAAAACTAAACTAGAGCTTTCAGGGGGGCACGGCCCCTGCTGGCCCCCGGTTCCGCCTATGTGCCTAGATACATAGTAAAACTAGAAAAGTCAAAATGTATCACAGTAGATATATATGGTACTATATATATGCTTAAGTCAACAACAACGCGACGAAGTATTATTTCCTTGCTTTCAAATGTACTAGATGTTCGAAATATTCTTCTACAAATTAAAGTACTATGCTAGCAAAGGAGCACACAAGCTCCTATAACTTCAACTAATCAACGAATCCATATTCTGACCAACGAATGACAGCCCTGTTTGCTTGAACTTATAAGCCTTGTGTTTTTCTCTCACAAACAAATAGTGAATAGTACTTTTTAGCCTGGCTTTTCAGCGAAACGAACAGGGCCTAAAATCCCTTGCCTAGGACATGATTTCCCTAGCTCCTATCGTCATTATGACATCATTCATCATTGTCAACTGAAACACCAAGTGTGGTGTACTATGTGAGCTAAGATGTTTTTTACCCTTAGGGGCATGTGCTCACACTCCATGAAGGCACATTGGGTCCTAAGGGTAGATTTAACTTTCTGAGGCTATGTGGGAAGGAGGTCCTGTGATGTGACCACGCCAGCGTCGGGGACCTCTCCGACCACCTCGGCGATCTCTCTGACCACCTCGGCGAGCTCTCCGACCACCTCGGTGAGCTCTCCGACCACCTCAACGAGCTCTCAGACCACCTCGGCGAGCTCTCAGACCACCTCAGTGACCTCTCCGACCACTTCACCAACCTCGATGACCTCTCCGACCACCTCACCAGCTGATACACCACTCCAAATCCCTACTAGACCAATCACCCATAGCCGTGCTCGAAAGATACAGCAAGAGGTGCACGCGCTACTTTAATTTCAATTAAACATTGATGGTAATTTCGAGCTACCTAAGTCATGCATGTTGTTATTACTCAGGTTCTCCGAGAAGGAAGACAAGGATACATCAAGGATGGATCAGAGAGAAGAGCTACGTTCGAGTCAACCCAGCATGATAGAACCATCCAGAAGAAACAGTCATATCTTTTGTCTCCCAAAGGTTATGAAGGAAGAAGTTATGACCAAAACATTAAAGACTACACAGAAGCCCAAAAGACACGCAGAAACTGAAGACCACTTCGTGAATGCTCTAGGCCGTTGACCTTCCACTTCTCAACCTGGCTTCTTCAGTTCACATCTATCTTAGAGACTTCTCATAGTATAAATATTACCTCTAGGCTACTAGAAAAGCACTTTTGATGATTTGATAATTCCAGTGATATTGCAGCCGAGCTGCCGAGTGCTTACTCAAACCCTTGTTCTTCCTTGTTCTTCCTGGACTTGTGAAGAGATTCCTCTGGAATCTACTATTTCGTGCTTTGCGGGTTCTAGTACGGCTGCCCCGCCTTGTGTGGATTAGCTCCGGTTGTGGTTCTGCGGTCGTTCAGAGACCGAGTCGAAGTCTTCGTGGTCTCGGTGTCTCTCTCCTCGTCGCCTGGTCACATCCAACCTTGGCCAGGTATAAAGCTAGTTACTCTGCTGTTCTTCAGCAAGTTACCCTTTTATTTCCCACTGCCTTGTTGTAAGTTATCTTGATCATGACCTACTGACGTGAAGATCAGGCCAACTCCCGTACTAAAATAGTTCAGTACCTATCATCTGGTTTCAGAGCTTTAGATTGACACGATAGGTCTTGCCGTCATCCACATCGTTATCCTTGTTTAATCTACTTCATAAATTTGTGTTTATTCATATCCTATAGTCCAAAGCCACACAAAAAAATACCTATAACCTTTTCGTGGTACTGTCACATGTGTTTTGTGTTCATTGAGTTGCCAGTCCTCACCGTTTATATAATTTTGAGTTGTTTTGTTCGTTACCGCTGTCAGTGTTATAAATATATATATATATATATATATAAAAAATAAAGATTAGTTAAAAAGAGAGAGAGAAGTGAAAAGAATTTGAAGGATCTATGTTGCGGTGTATTGCTGAAAATTTCAGTTTACATATTTTAGTTGGTGGTGATCTTGTTAGCAGCAACGTCGTATCTTTGAGCACATCAAACCACTCGGTTGGCAGTACCGCAGCCATCCTTGTTAGCCACCTATAGCTCCACCAAAAACCCGAACCGAGACGTTTGATTCGTAGTCCTTACGACCTCTCTACCACCTCCGTTGAAGCTGCCACACCAGCACTGTCATGGTCCTTGAGATCAGGAAAGAACTTGGGTAAGTAAAAGGTGAGATTGAGTGTTTTCACAAATTTACCTATTCCATTTTTTTGCAACTAGTCTAACATGGCAGGATCCAATTCGAGTATTCATGGTGGAAACCATGGAGAAGGGGAGCCCCCTGTCTCACGGGCTGAGGTGCGCCACATGGCAAACTCGCTGGTGGAGGCGATGGAGAGGATGCTTGATGCTCGTCTTCCCATGGAGGGAGGCCGAGGGCTACATCATCGTCATGAAGAAAATCACCGAGAGGAGTCTGGTGATGAGAATTCTAGTTTTGGCCATATATTTGATCGCTTCGGCGATGGCCATGGAGGACATGGTAGTGGTCGTCGTGCTGATTTTGATAATCAGCGTGGTGGCCGTCATGCACATGGACGTCGTGTACGATTTGAAGATGAAGAGTCTAAATACAATGATCATGAAGGATCTTATGATGATGAAAATCCATTTGCACACGGCGGAAGGTTTGAGCGATGTCATCATCACCGACGTGCTGATTTTGAAGATAGGAATCATTATCGTGGTCGTCGTCATAGAGATGACCCAGACAACATTGCTCGAGTCAAATTAAGCATTCCAAAATTCACTGGGAAGGAGAATGTCGATGAGTATCTTGAATGCTGTGTAAATCTTGCTTCGGTGGAGTTCTCTAGATATGCTCTTACTTGGTGGAATGAAGTACAAGAGAATCAACTTGAATTGGGTCTTGGTTATATTAATACATGGGAAGAGATGAAGCGAGTGATGAAAAGGCGATTTGTGCCTTCGAGCTATCAGCGTGATCTCAGAAACCGGCTGCAAATGCATAAGCAAGGGAAAGAACATTTGATGAGTACTATAAGGAGATGGAGTTGCTGTTGGTACGGGCCGAGATCAGAGAAGACGCAGAGTCAAAAATGGCAAGATTTTTAGGAGGACTCAATGAAGAAATTTCTAGTTTTGTTGAGATGTTTCCCTACCGTACCTTGCAAGATCTAGTTGATCAAGCTATGCGTACGGAAAGGAAAATTCAGCAAGAGTCCCGTGGAAAATCATATGGTAGTCATTCCATTGCTGCCCCTTGGCGCAAGCAGCATTCCAGTATGTCTTTGGGTGGAGGACGATCTCAAGGAGCTACAGCTAGACCTTCTCCATCAATTGCTATTTCAAAGATGGTGGCTTCCACAGCGTCATCGCCTGCAAATCAACAGTGGTTTGCTACAAATTTAGCAGCCCCAACCGTTGCCTCAGGTGCTGCTTCTTCTTCTACTCGAAGCAGAGAAATTGTATGCCATAAGTGTCACGGCCGTGGGCACATTGCTGCCCAATGTCCAAGCCATAGGACCATGTTGCTAAATGAGAAAGGCGAATGGGAATCAGAAAGTGATCCAGAAGACGATGGACCAATATTTGATGAAGAAATTGAAGAGGACGCGAGTGAAATCCAGCCTGATGAAGGAGATCATAATTGTTTTATTTCTCTTCGTGTGCTTAGTATTACTGCTGAAAAGAAGAGAATGGCCAGGCGGCACAATCTTTTCCATACCAGAGGCATGATTAGGACAAGCTATGTGCCTCATCATCATTGACAATGTAGCTGCAATAAT